>NW_024070197.1:47828720-47947151 GCF_014754425.2 Oryx dammah
GCGAGCCGGCTCGCCCCCGCCCCCGGCTCCCGGGGCCCGGCAGGCCCGCGCCGGGGGTCGGCCCCTCGCGGCCGGGCGAGGGCGGGGAAGGGCCTCCTCGCCGACCGGCCCGGCCCCCGCGCGCCTGGGAGGCGGGCCTGGCCGGGGGAGGCGCCCGGCGCTCCCTGCGCCCGGGTGCCGGCCTTTGTTGTGAAGGGTCCCGGGGTTTGCGGCCAACATGGCGGAGGTCAGCTGAGTGCGGGCAGTGGCCGGCTCTTCCCTCCGGCCCCTCCCCGCACCGGCCCGGGGGCAGGACGGGGCGACTCAGCCGTCCTTGGCCTCCCTTGCCTGCCCCCGACCCCGGGAGCTGTCGTCCCCGATTGCGCTGCGTTCTTTCCCGCTCCGGCCTGCGCTTTCATTGTGCGGTGGGAAGAATGCAGCCTCCTCCCTTGTTTATGTCGTTAGAGAGGAGATCGCGTGAACGATTTGCCAGGGAAGCTCCAGCTTTTTATTGTAAACGTTGGTTTTCGTAGGCTTCGTTTGTCGGGTAGTTTGGGGGCCTTTCTGGACGCTCCCAGATTTATTATTTAGGAATGTGGATAATCGGGGCCATAGTGTTGCGTAGGTTTTTCTTTTCCCGTTCCTGGAAAGATTGAGAATTTGCTCTGACATCCAGAGAAGTCCAGTTTGTGTGTTCGGAAAATCAGATGGTGCAGCCGATTTGTCAAAGTCGTAGAAGCCGTGAGCACGGATATAGGGCAGGGATCGGACTGCCCGTTTTTAGCTGTTGAACATTTACCATTTCTTGATAAGGGGCTGTCAAAGGTAAATTGTTAACTCTTGCAGCAGTTGAACGTTGGGAGCGCGGACTCTGAAGTCAGACTACCTGCTTTGGTTCCAGTCCTGCCCCACCGGTTTGTGACCTTGGGCAAGATACTTAACCTCTCTGTGCCTCTTTTTCTTTAGTTGCAAAATAGGGGTAATAACAGTACCTACCTCGTAGGATTGTTGGGAGAATTGATGAGATAGTAGGTGAAGGGCTTAAGGCTTAGAGCAGTGGCAGGCCCATGATAAGTGCTCAGTAAATGTTTGCTGCCAAGGCTGTTGTTGTTTAATAACTAGATTTATGAGATTATTTTGGCATGTTGGATATGTTGGAACTGCATAGATTTTCTTTCAGTGCATTTTGTTAGTTCGTAAAAATGAAAACAAGAGGTTCAGATGATAAATGTCCAGGCTTTTGAAGATGATGGCGTTGGAAAATTTCTGTAGTAAGACATCTGGGTAAGTCTTGTGTGATCTAGAATTTAATCAAATTCATGGGTCAGTTTGTTTTTGAGGTCTTAACTTAGAAAAGTGAAACAGTGAATTTCTGAGTGTTAGGTGTCTATGGTGTCACCATCTTGTTTGGACATTACTGAAGAGCAGAGTGTAGTGTGGTGAGAAATGTAATGGTCTGGTAATTTTGTTTTGGGAGATACTGGCTTAAATTGTGGAGGAGAGGATTTTGGTTAGCTGTTAGAAATTCATGACATGTAGATTTTGACCTCAAATGGACTGTACAAATTATGTAATTTTTTTGTTCTGGGAATTAAAATATACAACAGACATTTGTGATCTGGAATAATTAGTTGCAACCCTGAAGTTGGCTTTGCCAAAATAGTTTCTTTAACTCTGTTATAGAATTGCTTTGCATGACCCCTCTTTACTTTGCAGCGTAATTGAACATTTAATAATATTTTAAGCTGAAGTACAATTTAAATGATAGATGAGGAACTTTTCAGGATAAATATTACACAAGCTACAAATTCAGAAATTTAATTCAATTTAGTGTAATGTGTTCTAAGCTTTGGGAAATATTTACAAAATTGTTGTAGAACAATATACTTTAATATCTATAATTTAAAAGAATGTTAGGCTACGATTAATTGAAGTTACAAAGGAAACATCTAGCTATGGTAACAGTTACGTAATATGGAGAATAGGATTTTATTTTCAGCTTATACAGTGTTTAGAAAACAGGTCTTACATAAGGAGGGTAAACAAAGTTCAGTAAATTTGCAGAGCAACAGCTTTGTATTTTGAAGGAATTGATTTACTTGGTTTTCAGAGATTGAAGTTTTTCGTGGCTTAGATCTGTTTTACAGACTTCAGTTATAATTATGAAATGTCCATATACGTCTTATAAAATGTTTTAAGTTTTGATTATTTTTGCTCTAGACCTCACTACAAACAAAATCAATATATGAAAACCTCAGACTTCCTACCCACCCCTAAAGAAAAACCTAGGTATAAACTTTTCCTCCCTAAAAAAATCCTTAATAGTTTCTTTAAGAAAGATTTTTCTAATGCATTTTGAGTCATTTGGTTTTCCATGGCTAGTGTTACTAGAGTTTCTACTGCAAAAGGGCAGGGATTGTGGTCTTTTATTCCTATATCCTCAGTGGCTGACACTCAGTACAGACTTGTTTCCTGACCTACTATTTCTATTAATATATTCTTATGACACTCAAATTTCTTTGCTTGTGAAACCTAGACCCATGTATTCTCTTGCTCATATCTATGTTTTTTTTTTTTTTAATGACTTCTTTTTAGAACAGTTTTAGGTTCACAGAAGAACTGAACAGAAAGTTCAGAGATTTCCCATATACTCTGCCCTACTCATGCATAACTTCCTCCCTTATCAACATCTTCCACTACAGCGATGCATTTGTTACAGTTGATGTACCTACACCTTATCGCTCAAGGCTATGGCTTACATTATGGTTCACTCTTGGTGGTAGGTTTTACAAGTTTTGACAAATGATATGTACCCACCGTTAATAGTGTCACACAGAAGTAGTTTCACTGCTCTAAAAATCTATGTGGTCAACCTCTTCATCCCTCCTTCTTCCTTAACCTCTGGCAAGCACTGATGTTTTTACTGTGTCCATAGTTTTGTCCTTTACAGAGTGTTACATAATTGGAATCATACAGTATGTACATCTTTCACATTGACTGCTGCTACTGCTGCTGCTGAGTCGCTTCAGTCGTGTCCAACTCTGTGCGACCCCAGAGATGGCAGCCTACCAGGCTCTTCTGTCCCTGGGATTCTCCAGGCAAGAGCACTGGAGTGGGTTGCCATTTCCTTCTCCATGCATGACTGCTAGTCATGTGCATTTAAATTTCCTTCATGTCTTTTTGTCTACGGCCATACCACCCTGAACGCGCCCGATCTCGTCTGATCCTTCATGTCTTTTTGTAGCTTGATAGCTTGGTTCTTTTTTAGCGCTGAGTATTATTCCATTGTCTGAGTGTACCAGTTTATTTATCTACTCACCTACCAGAAGACATCTTAGTTGCTGCCATGTCTTAGGAATTATAAATAAAACTGCTGTCAGCATCTGTGTGCAGGTTTTTGTATGGACATAAATTTTCAACTCCTTTGGGTAGATAAATACCAGGGAGCATGATTTGCTGGATATGATAAGAACATGTTTAGTTTCTTTCTTTCTTTGTCTATGCTGGGTCTTAGTTGCACCACATGGGATCTTTTTAGTCACAGCATGTGAACTCTTAGTTGCAGCCTGTGGGATCTAATTCTCTGACCAGGGATCGAACTCAGGCCCCCTGCATTGGGAGCTCGGCATTTTAGCCACTGGAACACTAGGGAAGTCCCTGTTTAGTTTGGTAGTAAACTGCCAGACTGCCTTTCAAGTGGCTGTACCATTTTGCATTCCCACCAGCAATGAATGAGAGTTCCTGTTGAACCAAGTGCCTGCTAGCATTTGGTGTTTTCAGTGTCCTGGATTTTGCCATTCTAAAAGGTGTGTGGTAGTATCTTATTTTTGTTTTAAATTTGCATCTCCCTGATGACAAATGATATGGAGCACCTTTTCCTTTTGCTCCTTTATCAGATATGTCTTTTGCAAACGTTTTCTTCCAATCTGTGGTTTATCTTCTCATTCATTTAACCGTGTCTTTCCCTGCATGTCATTTTCCACTTTCACATACCAAGGTGCTTCCAATTTATGTATGCTAAACTAAAACCTTTGTTTCCAACCGTCCAAGGCTCTCATCTTCTGTATCAGTTAGTCATGCTGCTGCTAAGTTGCTTCAGTCGTGTCCGACTGTGCGATCCCATAGACGGCAGCCCACCAGGCTCCCCGTCCCTGGGATTCTCCAGGCAAGAACACTGGAGTGGGTTGTCATTTCCTTCTCCAGTGCATGAAAGTGAAAAGTGAAAGTGAAGTTGCTCAGTCGTGTCCGACTCTTAGCGACCCCATGGACTGCAGCCTACCAGGCTCCTCCGTCCATGGGATTCTCCAGGCAGGAGTGCTGGAGTGGGGTGCCATCGCCTTCTCCGTCAGTTAGCTACAGAGCTCTGATTTTTCTGCTCTCTGGTGCCAGAGATCTGGCATTGCTTCTCTCCCTCGTTTTCACATGTGCATTCAGTCCCCTTCTACTTTCTAAATATCTATTTGCTTTTGGTCTCTGCCTCCTCCCTTCAGCTTTTCTGCTGCCATTTGAGGGAGCTTTCTAACATAGGTGACTTAAAGCCTTTAGTTTAATGTCCCAAGTTCCTTGACACTATATAGACAGTAAGTCGATAGTTCCAACTGAAGCTGGCTTTTGTTACTTTCCTGCCATTTTCAACTACATACTTGCAAGGGCTTGTGCACACCACATATTCTCTTCCAACTAACCTCTGTAATATCAGCTTGGACATCACTTAACTGATGTGCTCTTCCTGGATGCCCCACCTTGAATTGGATGTCATCTCTTCGTGTTCCCATAGCACTTTCTGCCTGACCCTACTACAAGATATATTCCTCTGAACTGTAATTTTTCTCTTCTACTTTGCCTTCACAGATATAAACTGCAGTCTTTATGAGGACTTTGCCTTGATCACCTCTGTCTAGAGTTTATTACTGTTGCTGGCATGTAGTTGGTGCTCAGTAGATATTTATTGAATGGCTAATACCTTCACACTGTTTTATTATGCTCTTCTAGCCTTATCCTCCTGGAGAAGGCAATGGCACCCCACTCCAATACTCTTGCCTGGAAAATCCCATGGACGGGGGAGCCTGGTAGTCTGCAGTCCATGGGGTCGCTAAGAATGGGACACGACTGAGTGACTTCCCTTTCACTTTCACTTTCATGCATTGGAGAAGGACATGGCAACCCACTCCAGTGTTCTTGCCTGGAGAATCCCAGGGACGTGGAGCCTGGTGGGCTGCCATCTCTGGGGTCACACAGAGTCGGACACGACTGAAGCGACTTAGCAGCAGCAGCAGCAGCAGCCTTATCCTCCAGCATTTCTTCTTTGCCATGCCTGATTAAACTGGATTCTTTTTTGTTTCTTGAACATTCTCCATACTTAAATGTATCTGTGCCTTTTTTCATGACTGTACTTAATTCCTCAGGTAATCTGTCTGTGCTCCTTGGGGCAGATGACTTAACTCTCCAAGCCTTAGTTTCCATTAGCAAGTGAGCATCTACTAAGCATATTGCTGCCCCTTGAGCCAGTGTCCTGCAGCTAGAGGCGGTGTCGCCAAGTGGTTAAGAGCCAGATCTGGATGTGTGTCTAGCATCTGTTACTGGCTGTTTGTGACATTAAGCTCTGCAAGAGCAGGGACAGTGCTTACTGTGGCATTTAAAAACACATTACTTAACAGAGAAAGTACTTAAATAATTTAAAAAATTAGTTGTTGAGTAAGTTACTTAATTTCTCTGTTACTACTTACATTCTGGTAAGGGAAGAAAGCAGAATTACAAATTGTGATACATACTATAAAGGAGGAAAGAGTAATGGTGGGAGGGAGTCTTGCTGTGAGAAATGGTGATATTGGCTGTTTAGTTGCTAAGTTGTGTCCAACTCTTGCAACCCCATGGGTTGCAGTCCGCCCGGCTCCTCTGTCCGTGGGATTTCACAGGCAAGAATAGTGGAGTGGGTTGCCATTTCCTTCTCCAGGGGATCTCTCTGACCCAGGGATCAAATCCGTGTTTCCTGCATTGGCAGGCGGATTCTTTACCAGTGAGCCAGCTGGGAAGCCCTGTGTTGCTATTTAAGCCATGTTAAAAGATAAAGACTTCTTTGAAGGAGAGAAGGGAGAATATGAGGTTGAAGGAGCAGCAGAAGTAAAGACCCTGAGGCAAAAATGAACATGGGCTGTTCCAGGAACTGAGAAAAGAGGGTATCACTAGATCAAATGGATGAGGGGGGAGAGAGGCAAGGATCGGATCCTGCAGTCAAAGTAAGGAATGTGAATTTTAAGGATACTGAGAAGCTATCAAAAGGTTTTAATTAAAGGAGTAACAATCTTCTTTTAAGATTGCTTTAGCTCTTTGGGGGGCTTCCCCGGTGGCTCAGGTGGTAAAGAATCCGCCTGCCAACGCAGGAGCTACAAGAGACGTGGGTTAGATCCCTGGGTCAGAAAGGTTCCCTGGAGATGGGGATGGCAACCCACTCCAGTATTCTTGCCTGGAAAATTCCATGGATAGAGTAGCCTGACAGGCTACAGTCCACGCGGTCGCAAAGAGTCGGACACGGCTGAGCCCAGATGCCTAGCTCTTTAGAGAATAGAAGGCCTTTCTTTGATCAGGCCTCCCTGGTGGCTCGGTAAAGAAATCTGCCTGCGCTGCCAGAGACCCGGGTCCGATCCTTGGGTCGGGAAGATCCCCTGGAGAAGTAAGTGGCAACCCACTCCAGTATTCTTCCCTGGGAAATCCCATGGACAGAGGAGTCTGGTGGGCTGCAGTCCGTGGCGTCGCAAAGAGCTGGACCTGACTGCACAACTAACATGTTTACTTAGATCAGAAAGCACAGTAGTTGATTATGACCTGGATTAAGGTGGTGGCGGCTGTGAATATGAAGAGAAGTGGATGGATTCGAGATGTATTTCGGGGACAGAATTAACAGGGCTTACTGATGGATTAGATATGAGAGGTGAGGGAAGGAAAGAATTAGGTGGTTTCTGGCTTGAGCAACTGTGAATCATAATGCTGTTTACCAGGAATGAAAGAACTAGGAGGGGGTTTGCAGATAACAATAAAACTCAAAAAACAGAAGGACAGCAAATCAACGTGAAGTTCTGATCTGGATTTAAAGGTATCTATGAGACATCCAGAATGATCCAGTGAGGTAGAGGAACATCACAGAAGCCAGATGGGAGGTACTAGAGCATGTTCAGGTGTTAGGGAATGGGCCAGCAGAAAACGAGTTGAATGCGGGAGAGTGGGGAATAGAAGTGTGAAGTCTGAGGGGGTGAGAGGACACTGCCCAAAGGCCTGGGTCACTTCTTCCATTCTAAGAGGGAAGGAAGTGGCAAGTCTGCATTTGATGGCTTCTGTTGTATTTTCTAAAGGAGGTATGAGTGAAGCCATCAGTTGAGTGTTCATAGTTAGTGACTACTATACTACAGCTGGTTGAAGGCATAGTAGAGAGTGAGAAACTGAGCCGAGGCTGGGAGAGAAGATTCTGTGATATGTCACCAGCTATGACACCTGATGCTTACTGTTCTCAGGAAATTGTAGAATGCCTGGAGTATTACTTCTTTTCCCCTCAATGTAAACTTTTTTGAAGACATATGGGATAACTACATATAGAAGTGTGCTCAAGATTTTAAGGATACAACTTAACGCATTTTGCACACTATTGTGACCAGCTCCCATGTATCCCATCACTTTTATTTTGATTTTTGTGGGGAGGAGGAGTAAGTCTTCCAGAACTCTAGGCTAAAAGATAACAGGGAAAACAGTTCATTAGGGTTCAATTTATTCTCCAGGTTTGAACCACAGTGACCAAAATGATATTGGCAAAGATCTTTTAAGTTTGAGGTTGCCCAGTCATGTTGAACTTACTTGTGGCTTTTGTTTTTGCTTATTTTGAATAGCAGGGGATTTGAGAGCATGTGAGAGTAGAAAAAGAAATAGAGGAAAAATCTTTGGAGAACGAATCTATATTTATAAAGCTGGTATTACCAGTGAGAAATATTTTCTTAGAAAATGAGAAGAATTTAATGCCAGTCTTGAATTTTATAGGAAGTATTGTACTTGTTATTGTCATAATTGACAGGCTTAGCCTAGTAATGGTTGATACAGCAGAATTAAGTGTGTTGTACACTAACGTTTGTACTTCAGTTCTTGATTTGACTAAATGAAATAATCTAATTGTTAAAAACTTGCTTTTTCCTGCCTGTTTTACCTTTTAGCTCTTTTGAGCTCAGCTAAAGTTGAGTTGTAGGTTTTTTTGTTTTGTTTTGTCAGGGTCCCTGATTTAGCTTTGTTGGGGACAGCTTTGGATATTTTGTTAATACAGATAGTTTCTGAGTTAATTTCTACAGACATTCTTTTGATTTTGCTTGGAGTGGTGATCAGATAAATTTTGTCAAGTGCTAAGTTTAAGTTTTTTTTATATAAACTAAAATATATGTACATGTATTTGAAATATGTAGGGTGTTAAAAATGTGAAGAGGCTGTTTTTAAAGTAATTTTTCCCTATAAGTAAGTATTCATCTATTTGAGGCATTTTAAGAAAAAAAGAAAGCAGTAGGCAAAATCAACTCTTGATCTCTTAATGTTTGTGTGAAATCACTAGCAGTTCGTTAACAGAAAAGTGTGGGGACACAAAATAGGCACTAAATTTAAATCCCCAAAGTAATATATATGTTTTATGGAGCATTTGAGAAATACATACAGAAATGCAACCCCCACCTTCCTCATGATCATTCCTAATGTGGTAATTGAAAAGTGTAACCATTATGGACATTTTGGTGTAGTTTCTCGTCTGTGTGTGTTACACATTCTTTTAAGATAGACATTTTAAAGTCAGTTTCTTTGATCTGACTTAATCGTTGTAGGTACTTTCCCTTTAAATGAGTACTACTTGTCAGTAACTATACATGTTTGAGGGGCTTCCCTAAACTGCGTAATTCCAAATGGTGAAATTTGTGTGTATACTCTAGTCTGTATATTCTTCCATCTGGCTATTTTGTGTATGTGTTTGTAGTTCAGTGGTGCCAACTCTAGTCTTTGTGATTTCTGGTTCTGAATTTGACCTTCTTTCCCCCCTTTCTAATTCCTTACCATAAGTCTTTAAACCACATTTGTCAATTTGCATGCCCTTCTAGTTTTCTGTCCCATTACATGGTATGTATGTACATGCGTACATATATAAAAAGACAGCAATCTCTTTTTTCTCTTCTAACATAAATGGGATTGTAGTATATTCTGTGGGCTTTTTTTCCCTCTACCTGTTTAAACAATTTGATTCTTATATGTTAGTAGGTATGAGTCTGTTTATTTAAAAGAAAAAAAAGGCAGCATACTATTCTGTTGTATGGATCATCATTTAGTCACTTTCTTCATCTAGAACACTTTTCAGTTTATTTGCTCTTACAAATAGGGTTGCTGTAGGCATCCATATATATACACACCTTTGCCAATGTGTAAGTCATAAGATAGACTCTTGAAAGAAAAACTACTGGATCAGAGAGTATACAAACTGCCAAATATTCTTAGAAACCTTCATCGTGGACATTCCAACCGTGTAGGGAAAGTATGTTTCCGCAGATCTTAGCCAATACTTGGAATCAAATCTTTGAAAACAAATTTATATTTGTAATGTCTTAAGTAATGCATGCAGTTTGTGACAATTCATATCAAGTTTTTGAACTTCTTTTAGTCTAGAGTTTCACATGCAAAATAATCCAAAATGAAATATTCCACTAGGCTTTTTTTTTTTTTTTTAAAGAAAAACTATCTGCCGTATTCCTCTCCAGATGTCTTTTTCTAGAGGCAACTACTTTAACCTCTTTGAAGTGATTATATTTTATTTACCATCATTGTCTCTAGATTACATGCTTATGTTGTTACTTCAGGATTTCAGTTTTAGGCCTTACTCCTGTTGTGTGTCTAACTGTCTTTCCTGCCCCTGTCACATGTACAGACCCTTACCATTCCTATACTCTCCTAATTTAGTAACAGCTTAATTTTGTGTTTGCATTATTATGACTGTAAAAGTTACAATTTGAGCCATATAGTAAATGGTTACTTTTTCTTGGACCTATTTGTATAATTTTCCTTGTAGTTAATACTTGTCCTTTCTGCTGTTTTCTCTGTGTTTAATCATTTTCTTGTGGATTTTAACAAGTATTGCTCTATTACATCTACCTTTGGATAACCCACTCCAGTACTTTTGCCTGGAAAATCCCATGGATGGAGGAGCCTGGTGGGCTGCAGTCCATGGGGTCGCCAAGAGTCGGGCACGACTGAGCGACTTCACTTTCACTTTTCACTTTCATGCATTGGAGAAGGAAATGGCAATCCACTCCAGTGTTCTTGCCTGGAGAATCCCAGGGATGGTGGAGCCTGGTGGGCTGCCGTCTATGGGGTCGCACAGAGTCGGACACGACTGAAGTGACTTAGCAGCAGCAGCTCAGAAGTCCAAAGCTCTTCTGCTTTCTAATTTATTTATTCAGCTAACATATTTATTGAGCCTCCACTATGTGTCAGGCACTGTGGAAGTGTTTGGGACACATCATTGAACCAGACAAATTCCCATTTTCCAGGTGGTGGAGGAGGGGTTACAACAACAACCATATTGCCAACAACCATAACAAATAAGTAAATCGTATAGCCTAATAGATGGTAGTACATTTTATGGACAACAATAGAGTAGAAATGGAGGAGGGGGAAGGAAGAGGAGGAGAGGCAAAGATTGACAACAGTGAATGAGCAAGGATTAGGAGAAGGGGTCAGTGGGCAGAGTGTGGTCACTGTTTTATTTAAATAGAGGAGACTGGATAGCCCTCATTGAGAAGGAAGTTTACAAGCAAAGATTAGAAGGAGGTGAGAGTCTTGTGGATATCTCGGAGAAAAGTATTTTAAGGCAGACCCCCAAAGGAGCAACCTACCCTCAGGGAACAAGGATGCCAGTCAGCCAGTGAGGAAGGAGGAGGTGGGAAATGAAGTCAGACAGTAATGGGGACATGTCAGCATTGTGCAGGGTCTTGTAGACTGTTGTAGGATTTATCTTTTACCTGGATATGGGAGATTTTAATAGATTTTCTTTTTTCTTATTGCTGTGCTCTGAATTGGTGGGTGGGGTGGGAGACGAGGATGGAAGCAGGATGACTGGTTAGAAGGGTATTGCAATAATCCAGTTGAAAGATAATGATACAGTGGTAGTAGAGGTGATGAGGAGTGGTTGGATTCTGGATTCATTTCTCAGGGAGGTACAAGATTTCCTGGTGGTAACACATGTGATATGTAGAGAAGAATCAAGGATGACTTCAAGACTTTTGGAATGAGTATCTGGAAGGATGAAGTTTCCATGAAGTGAGAGGAAGGCTATTGGTTGAGTATTCTGGGAGAAGATAAGGAATTCAGTTTTGACCACCCTCCTGTAGAAATGTCTGGAGCTTCCCTGGTGGCTCAGATGGTAAAGAATCCACCTGGAATGCAGGAGACCCAGGTTCAGTCCCTGGGTTGGAAAGATCCCCTGCAGGAGGGAATGGCAACCCACTCCAGTACTCATGCCTGGAGAATCCCATGAACTGAGGAGCCTGGCAGGCTAGAGTCTGTGTGGTTGTGAAGAGTTGGACATGACCGAGTGGCTATGCACGCAAGCTCTGGGAATGTCTAGGAGACAGCTGGGTGTACACATCCGTAGTTAAAGACAAATCTGGGAGGGTTTTTTTTGTTTTCTAATCTGGACATAAAAATGTTGAAGTCCATGACAATATCAGTGAAATTTTAAAGACACAAGAGTGAATGAGATTACCAGAGTGAAGAAAAGTGGACCATGGACAACTTCTAATATCAAGAGTTTGGGGAGAAGAGCAGGAATCAATAAAGGAAACTGAGGAGCACCTAGTGAGGCAGGAAAACCGAGAGTGTGTAGAGTCGGTGACAGTCCACCCAGCAGGAGCCAGGGATCTGCTCAGCTCTGTCTGATGTTGGTGGCAGTTCAAAACTTGCAAATTAAATACAAACAAAACTGCAAAGCCAGTAAAATTCAAATTACACTAATTTATGAAACTATCGAATACTACCTGCAAAATTGCAGTCTTGAAACAACATGACTTATGGAATTGACTTACGCTGCAGGTTCTTCATGAGTTGAGCACACCAAAGTTATCCCGTATGTGTGGTCACCACACGATGCATTTTCTTACCAGTGTATTAGTGCTTCGGTGAAAACCATGGTGTCATCTGGGCTTCACTTCACACAAGTGCATCACTTATGGATTAGGTCCCCCTCTACTTTTCTCTCTAACTTCCCGTAACTAGAGTACTGTTAGTACCAGCTTTTGACCAGTGTGACCGTAACTGTGGACAGGAGCATTCACTTACATGACTAACAGGTGGATTCAGATGATTGAGACTGTGCTAACGCTGTTTTTAAAATAACTAAACCCAAGAGAATAAAACAGAAAAGTTTTTGTAGAGAAATGTGGTACCTGCCCAGAGAATGGAATCTTAGTTTGATGAAATTTAGAGTCTTAAGTTAATTCATGTGTTATATCCTTATTCAAAGTAACTAAAATGATTTGGCTAGAGTTTGAGATGTGATGCTTATGTGAGCTCGCTGGGCTCCTCTGTCCCTCCTTGTCTCCAGGAAAGAATACTGGAGTGGGTAGCCATTCCCTTCTCCAGGGCATCTTCCTGACCTAGGGCTCAAACCCAGGTGTCCACATTGCAGCGGATTCTTACCATCTGAGCCATCAGGAAAGCTTCTTTAACTACTTCAGAGGAGTATAATTTAGTTTGAATAAGGCTCCATGAATTTTTTAATATGGGATTTTCCCCTATATATTCCATTATTCTATAAATGTAGTAAAGAACTGTCAATCATGTAATGTATTAAGACTTCAGATAAGACCTTTTATCTCATTTAATTTCTTTGTCTCTCAAGCTGTGTGTTCTTTTCTGTTTAGCTTAGTATCACCAACTCTTTGTAGGTTACTGCCAGCGTTGATCTGCTTTAAAATTTTTGTTCTCTGTGTATTTACCTACCATTACTTGTCAAGAAAAGAAAGCGAAGGTGGATGGGTTGTATGTTAAAGTGTAAAACTGGGTACAAGATACAGGGAAGAATTTTGAAAACATAGTTTAACATCAAGATGGAGCAAAAGAGCAAAGATCTCCTGGAATGTGTGACAGTTTTACATCCTGAGAGAATATAAAGCCCAATCAGATTAGTAAACAGTTGTATTCAAACTTACGTAACTAAATGATGAGAGTTTGGCTGCTTTTATCTAGACACTGTGAGTCTTGGTGATATTGCAGAAGTGATTGTGTTGTAATTATGACTGGTATGGTTTCAATAATTTCAAGTGAGTTCCCCAAAATTCTCTTTAGTGATATGTGGTGTGACTTAAAAAGGTTGAGAGCCTATTTAATCTCTTCCTGCTTCTTTTATTTTTGCTGTGCAGCATGTGGAATCTTAGTTCAGTCTTAGTTTCCTGACCAGAGGCTGGCCTGAGATCCTTGTGGTGGAAGCTCAGAGTCTTAACCACTGGACTGCCAGAGAAGTACCCTGCTTCTTTTTCTCATATTTTTCTCCTCTTCTCTTCTTGATTCTTTGGTTTGATTTAATGTCTAATTGCTTAATGACTGTTAGGTTATTCCACTTTAATACAAAAAATTCAAAAACAACTACTTGCTATGACTACAGGTGTAATTTAAAGAATTTAGGGATTTTTTTTTTTTTTGGTCAGTTTTTATGAATATTGAAGATTAGTTGGATGTGAAGTTGTAATATTCTGTGTAAAAGTGAGAAGATTATACATACTTTTCTTAGGGTTATTTGACAGAAAATAAGATTCAGGGACAAAGCAGTCTGGCTCTGTTCTTATTACTACTTAATTTTTCTGATCTTCAGTTTCCTCATCTGCAAAATGGAGATACAGCCTTTATTAGTATAGACTGTATGAAGCTCCTGACATGATGCTTTACAGGTTGGTAGGTGGTCAGTTGGAAGTTTCTATCATAGCAGACTTTGTTGTCTTTATCACATTTCAGACATGGTCCCAGGCTGAGGTTATGAAAATGAATACAATAGGTTGAAACAACAGTTTTCAGTAAAATCTTGGGTAATCTGGGTCTTTTTAATTTGGTGATTTGTCGCAAGTGTTGTTAGTAATATACCAAATGTTTCCATATACTTGATCTTAGTTAATGTCCAGAAGTCTGTGTTTGTTTTTTTAATATTTTAAAAAATTTATTTGGCTGTGCTGGGTCTTAGTTGCAACATGTGAGATCTTTGATCTTCATGGCAGTGTGCGGGTCTTCCTTGCGACCTGTGGTGTCTGGTTTGACGCAAAGCCCATTATTAATGGTTCACTCTTAGTGCCGTGGGCTTCCCTTATGACTCAGTGGTAAAGAATCCACCTGGCAGTGCAGGCCCTGGGTTGGGAAGATCCCCTGGAGGAGGAAACGGCAACCCACTCCAGTATTCTTGCCTCGGAAATCCCATGGACAGAGGAGCCTGGTGGGCTGTCTAGTTCATGGAGTCACAAAAGAGTTGGACACTACTCAGTGGCTAAAGAAACAACTTAGTGCTCTATGAGTTTTGGCAAATGTAGCCACAGCTATAGCATACAGGGTCATTTCACTGCCCTCAGAATGCTTTGTGATCTGCCCATCGTCCCCTCTCACCCAGTCTCTGGCAAATACTGATTTTTTTTACTGCCTCCATACCTTTGCCTTTTCCAGCATGTCATATAGTTGGAATCATACAACATGTAGCCTTTTCAGATTGGCTTTTTTCACTTAACAGTACATAGTTAGGGTTCCTTCATATCTTTTTGTGGCTTGATAGCTCATTTTCTAAAATTTCTGAATTATATTCCATTGTATGAATGTACCACAGTTTATCTGTTCACTATAGAAAGACATCTTAGTTGCTGCCGCATCCTGGGAATTATGAATAAAGCTGCTATAAACATCTATGTGCAGGTTTTTGTGTGGACATAAGTTGTCAACTACTTTGGGTAAATTTTGGAGATCCTGATTGCTGAATCTCACGGTATCTGTGTAGTTTTGAATAAACTGCTAAACTGCCTTCCAAGTGGCTGTACAGTTCTGCATTCCCGCCAGCAACGAATGCTGCTCCGCATGCCCATCAGCATCTGGTGTTTTCAGTGTCCTGGATTTTGCCATTCTAAAAGGTGTGTGGTAGTGTTTTATTTGTGTTCTAATTTGCATTTCCCTGCTGACAAATGATGTGGAGCACCTTTTCATATGCTCCTTTGCTATCCGTATATCTGATGAGGTGTCTGTTACAGTCTTTTGCCCACTTTTTTCCCTTTTAATTCATTTTTGGCTGTGCTGGATTTTCATTGCTTTGTGTGGGCTTTGTCTAGTTGGGCCGAGTGGTGGCTGGTCTTTGCATGGGCTTCTCACTGTGGTGGCTTCTTTCGTTGCAGAGCTTGGGCTCTAGGCCCAGGGGCTTCAGTGGTTGTGGCATGCCATTTAATTGGCGTATTCATTTTCTTGTTGAGTTCTGTGCAGTATTTTGGATGACAGTCCTTTATCAGATATGTCTTTTGCAAACATTTTCTCCCAGTCTGTGGTTTGTCCTCTCATTCTCTTGATCATATCACAGAGCAGACATTTTTGCTTTTAAGTCCAGCTGATGAATCTTTCTGGGTTCATGCCTTTGATTTTTCTGAAAAGTCATTGCCAAACCCAAAGTCTTGCATATTTTCTCATGTGTTATCTTCTAGGATTTTTATAGTTTTCTGTTTTACTAGGCCTGTGATTCAAGTTAGTTTGTGAAAGGTGTTAGACTTGTGTCTCGATCTCTTCTTCTGTTTTGCCTGTGGATACCCAGCTGTTCCAACACCATTGTTGAAGTCGTCTCTTTCCTTCATTGTGTTGTTGCCTTTTGCTCCTTTGTCAAAGGTGAGCATGGTGTTGTTGTAAAATACTGTTATTTAAAGTGAATTGTAAGTCTCAATTGTGAATTGAGATTCACCTTTGTGAATCTCTTTAAGGTTATATCAAGCAACAGATATATTTTACCGAGGAGTTATCAGGGATGAGTGAGCTCTGTTTATACACATGCTAGTCCTTCATACTGTTGTACTTGATTTATTTGTTCTTTCAGAAATATTTGAGTACCTGGTCTGGACTGGGTACTGTCCTAGGTGCTGGAGATAGAAGAGAGCGCAATAAACAAAGTCTGTTCTGATGAAGCTTATATTCTGCAGAGTTTCCGAATGAGAAGTTAATGGTCAGGGAAGCTGGGAGTTCTTAAGACCCTTTGAGTGTCAAAGCTGTTTTTCATAATAATGAGACATGAAAGTAAAATGAGGTTCCCAGAGGCTTCATGACATATGGTGTCTTCACAGATTAATGGCATAAAGTGAAAGTGAAAGTTGCTCAGTGGTGTCCCAGTCTTTGTGACCCCATGGACTTTACAGTCCATGAAACTCTCCAGGCCAGAATACTAGAGTGGGTAGCTTTTCCCTTCTCCAGGGATCTTCCCAACCCAGGGATTGAACCCAGGTCTCCCGCATTGCAGGTGGATTCTTTACCAGCTGAGCCTCAAGGGAAGCCCAAGAACACTGGAGTGGGCAGCCTATCCCTTCTCCAGAGGATCTTCCCTACCCAAGAATCAAACCAGGGTCTCCTGCATTGCAGCTGAGCAGATATTAAATATCCAACTTTTGTTTTTCTTACTGTATCATATTTAAAAGATTTGCAAAATACATAAAACATAGATGCTCTTCTCCCTATTATGGAAGATATTTTTCATAAACATTTAACATGTAGGTTTTTACATGTTATATAAAAAATGTGATGGTAATTTTAACACATATTTACAGTTCTTGACTTGAAATTCTAATATTGTAAAAATTAATACATATAAACCACATTGACAAAATGCTCTTTTGGGATCCTCAATTCTTAAAAACTTTAAAACAGTATAGACAAATGTTTTCTTATATGGCCAGATAGGCTTAAAGGGCTTTAGGAGTCATGAAAGTGAAAAGTGTTAGTCGCTCAATCGTGTCTCTTAGTGACCCCAAGGACTCTTTGTGACCGCAGAGAGTAGCCTGCCAGGCTCCTCTGTCCATGGGATTTTTCCAGGCAAGAATAGTGGCGTGTGTTGCCATTTCTTTCTCCAGGGGATCTTCCTGACCCAGGGATTGAACCTGGGTCTCCCACATTGCAGGCAGACTCTTTACCGACTAAGCCACCAGGGAAAACCGTAGGAGTCATACACAGGGTCTTTTAATCTCCACCCTTGGAAACAGTCCTGGATATAAGTGAATGTGCTTAACTATATTCCAGTAAAACTACTTACAGAAACAGGCAAGTGGCCTGCAGCTGTAGTTTGCCAATTACTGGTACAAAGGGTTCCTGAAATCGAAAATGTTTGAGAATTGCTGTTTTCAGCAAAAAGCTGGTATTGAGGAGGAGAGGGAAAAGGACAGAAGACAGATAATAAGTAGTAAGAAATTATTTAGCAAGTGAATTTCATATGGCAAGAGATAATATGAAGACAGTACGAAGAGTGATCTGGCCTTTAGGAAAGGCCCCTCTAGGGTGCTGACTCTTACTCATCTCCCATCTTTTTTTTATTTACTCTTTCCTGGCTACATTAGGGATCCTTCTTGTGTTGGGAGGGAAAGCAAAAGATGGTTGAATCTTACTAAACTTAAATTCAGAAAAGGTTAATTTTTCAAGTTGAATTAGAAAATGTCCAAAGAATATTTGCTTTACAAGGATCTAGGAAATTATAACATTGCCCAGATTAGAACATTGACCTACTTTATATGACATTTAGCAAGTTCTGTGTCATTTTTCTCTTCTGAAAATGAGAGAGTTGGTTAAGATCTTTTCCAAGTCTAAAATTTTTTTATAATGTCTGTTGGCCTAGGATGCCATTTACCACTCCTTCTGAGTCTTCCTTAGTCACATAGCTCTTCAACTCCCTTTTTTTCTTTTTTAAACTAGCTCTGTGATCTGAAATTTATTTTGAGATCCATTTTCTTTTCTGTAATATGGGGGATAAATGCTTACCTTGGAAGCTCATTGAGGACAATGCCTGGTACATACATATGCTTGTTAATGAACGTCTGGGGGATCTGTTTTAGTGAGAATGGAAGAAAAGTCCCTTCTCTGCCTCCTTATTTATTTAGTTTGCTGACCCTGGAACTATTTAGGTTATAGCATTGAGAACAAAACCACTAACCAACAGTGACGCTTCAATGAGGGACATGAAAATTAAACATGGAAACTTTAATAGAGAGGTTAAGGAAGTACAAGAGCAGTGCAATCTGAATTTATGTGGCCATTCCAACTTCAGGGAAAGGAAAGGGAAGCAGCCGTTCTTTCCATCATACTCTGCTCCCTTGTTGGAGGTTCAGGGTATCTATATAATTAAATGCTTTAGCATATCAGGAGATTGGTAACCTTAGCAAAACCGAATTTATGAATTAGAACTTGAGTTCTCTTAGAATGCAGTACAAAGCAAGGATAGGAATAATGAGAAAAAATATATTAAGACTTTTGAAGATAGATTCAGGAGAGTCAGTATCAGCCTTACATGAAGAAAAGAACCGAGTAATGGTAAGAGTTAAAAAAGAACAATTAGAGGAAAGGTCCACAAAGGTGAAAGATTTGCCTTGAGATGGGAAATACTTGCTGTTGGCTTGTGCTGATGACATATATCTAGATGTTCTGATGAAAATTTCTTCCAAAGATAAGAGTCCTAGAAGCCACCTGTTAGGGTAGGAAAGTTACTTGCAGAGGAACAAGAATAAAAGTGAGGTTAGATTTTTGATCTCTGTAGTTACTTATCAGAAGACAGCAGGATTTATGTAATTCTTAGGGGTAAATGGTATGACTGAAATTCTGAGCTTGTGCAATTATGCAAGAGCTTCAGATTGTTAAGATTGAGGTTTGACTTGCCTTGTTTTGGGAGATGTTTATGGTTTCATTTTTGAGGTTAATTTCATTTTGAGGTTAGATTCACTGTGAAATAAAAATAATAAGGAAAATAGTGAAGTAAAATTAGGATATAGAATCATGCTGTCCAATGGGACTTTCTGCAATGACAAGGATATGGTGATAACTTATTTTGCATTCCCATCAGCAGAGCTTAAGAGTTCCATCTCTTAGATATCTCACAGGCATCTCATTTCTACTTTGCATTTCATGTCTTACCATAGTTTGGTATTTAGCATAGTGCCTAATGGGTTCTGGTTAAGTATTTTTTGTTTTTGTTTTTATTTTTTTACTAAGTATAGAAGCCTCAATACAGTGATTTAGGGAGTAAAAAACAAATATGCTTTATACATTTAAGTTATGGTTTGCATTTTCCTCTCCATTTACTGTCATCACCTTTGTTCAGACCGATGCTTTTACATCTTCTATCAGGTCTTTTGTCCTGGACTTCCCCCACTTCAGATCATTACTTTTATTGGATATATAAATCTTATTTTGTAGCTACAACATTTTCTGAATTATCTTCAGGAAAAGAGCTTTTAGGAAAATACTGTGCACAATTTTTTAAAATTACCATTAGTAAGGTACAGTTCTGGAAACTAAAAATAGATTGCTTATTTTTTTCCCGCTTGCATTATTGTGTCATAATGAAGTTTGATTTTTAACTTAGCGTTTTAAGCTGTTGAATTTTTAAGGAGACTTGCCATAGTTTTAATTTTGTGGTGGGCATCTTTGAGGGGGGTCATTATTTGCACATCATGGTAACATTTGTAAAAACTGCAAGAAAATGAAAAGCACAGCATTGTTGTATATTCATTAAAATGCCCAGGCACAAGGTTACGATTAATCAGAGAAATTGTTCATTAGTTGTTTATAATTTATAATAGGAAACAAACGTTCCCATATGAAATTGAGACTAAAAGTTTGAATCTGTTTACTTCAGTGGTAAGTTTGTTAATGTGGCATAGCAATGGTTAAATGTTCTAAAGTTACTAAGGCAACATTAAAGGCTGATTCTAAAATGTTTTTATTTAAATTAAAGTCTATTTAAACTTTATACCAAACGGGGCCTGAGATGTAAGCTTTATTTTATTTTAGAAAGGGTAAGTAATAGTGGACTCTTGATAAATTTTGCTAACTTTGGATTCTGTGGGCTTGTCTTAGTGTAAAGTAGTTTTTGTAAAAATTTATCTCATAAAACCAGTTTAAATAAATGTTCTACCTAGTCGAGAAATTCTACTATATTGTGCTAAAAATTAGTTAAAATGGTAATTGCTCTTTGGTAGACATGTTTGATAACCTTATTAAAGCTAAAGGCATCTTTTAGAGTATACATCTGGAACCCACAAGTTCTAGGTCTCTAATTGATGACTTTAGGTCAGACAAGTTAAAGTTAACTTTTGGAATTGTGTAAGTGAGCACTTACATATTTTGGAATTTGTGCCACCTATGATATATATAACTTACCCATCTTCCTTAATCTGGACAAAAGCAATGCAAGGCTAGAAATATTGTCCCAGTTTTACAGCTGAGCAGGTGGTGAAGGCTGAGTTTGAATTCAAGTGCAGATGACTCCAGAACACTTCCATTGTTACTGTCCTGACTCACTTGTTCAGAGGGTTGTCCACAGATTAATGATTTTTAGATGGTGCTGTAAGGATCTGGGTATGGGTTCTTTGGGTATAGGTTCTTTTTGTATAGGTTCTTTGGAAGTTTGGGAAAACATTTTTTTGCTTGAGAAATGTCATCCCTTTTACTTGTTTTTACACATTTGGACTCTGTCCTAAATCTGTCTGAAGTTTTTCTGCTCTAAAACATTTGAAGTGTCCTGGTCTAGAAACCTGAGACCTATCTAGAATGAATATGTATTAGAAAATTAAAACATAGATTATTGTAATTTATATTTTTCAGTGACCAGACTATTTTCAGTTATATTTCTATTCCTAAAGATGTTTTCTGTAACTTAATACCAAAATGACATTGAGGTGATTGAACACACTACTAATAGGGTGGGGAAGTGATCAAGAGTTAAAATTTTATGCTGAAAATGGCCAATTTAGAGCACAGGGTTCACACCCCACACCAGGTCTTGCAGTGTTGCAGCCTTTAAAGGCTGCACTAAGCATGATGTAATGACAGGTTAAACCTCTGAATGCCTGAGCTGACGCAATGCAGATTGGAGGCCCTGGACTTTATTGGGGCAAGGGTAATGCTTATTTAAAAACAAAACAAGCTACTCTGTTTAATGAGGCCGTTTAAGATGGTTTTCCTAGAGTGGGAAGAGAATAAAATCTAAATTTGGAGGTTAAAGCAGGAGTTTAATATGGTGATGTGTGCTTACTACTCTCACTACAAAATCTTCTCGAAGGGAGAAGGAGTTTAAAGTGCTGACGGCGGTAAAAATGGAGAAGTGAGTTACAGTTGTGGAGATAAGGTAGTTAACGCCCGTTAAATAGTTACTGAACGAAGTACGGAGAATGCGTTTACTTCGTAAAAATCTAGCGTCCGCAGGGTTAACTGGCAGAGTATAGTGCAGAGATGCTTGTCTGGTCGCGTATTTCGCATATATTCTGTGTAGCCTTTTGGGTTGAAACCATGCAAAATTGCCGATATCCGACTGTTTGGGCCTACAGAAATGGAGTGTTTCAGCCTTTAGTAAGCTGGTGGCTTGCGCAGTATCCCCTGGGAGTGAGGATCGTGGGGTTTTACTCGGCTGGGTGCCTGGGTGGGAGTTGCACACTCCTTGCCCAGGAGCCGCTTGGGAGCTGCCCCAGACGGAGTGGGGCGGAGCCTTAAGCCCCGCCCCCGCACGCCGCCCCGCCTCTCGCCATCCGCGGCAGCCGCCGCCCTGTGCAGAGAGAGCCTTCGGCCCCCTGGCACTGCGTTGGCGCAGGCTTTCCTCCTGCGGGCCGGATCCTGCAGTAGTAGCTTGAGCTGGCACCGAGAGCGCACGTAGTCTACCAGTCGCCTCTACGTACCCTTCTGCCCTGTTCTTCACCGAGCTGGCAGGAGCCTAGCCGATGAATTTGGGGAAGACAGACTTCCGAGACAGACGAAGGTTTAGGGCCCAGCAGAGGACAGCTCAGCAATGGCTCCCATTTTTGGAGACGCAGGCGAATTTCAGCTCCTGGGGAGGTGTGGTCGACTCCTCTTGGAACAGGAGGGGGCATCAGTTCTCTTCTTCAGTAGCCAGTGCTTCTGAGGAGTGAATGGAGTGTATGGAGTAGGGCATGTGCCTTCTTTTGAAAACTAGACCCGGGACATGTTTAGTAACAGAAGGTATACAGGAGAGCCCTCTGTTGCAAGTTGTCTTTGCTTCTGGGGGAAAGGCTATGAGCTCTCTGACTTATGACCGGGAAGTCTCCCTTACCTTTTCTGTACTCCTGGAGAGGCGTCTTGCTCACTTGTTTACCAACATCTGGGACAAGGAAGAGAAAAGGTACTGCTATTAAGAGACTGTGTTGCTTAAACTGTGGAATGGGAAAGTTGTTTTGAGCCTCTGAAACGGACCAGGGAATTGCTGCAACAAAATTGAGCTGGCAGTGATGTTCTTTTGATCAGCTGTGCTTTTCTCAGTTTAAACCAAACTTCAGGTTATGTCATGACTGCTGCAGAGCTGTCCAGACACTTCAGTCCTTGGTTCCTACTGCACGGCTGCTGTGCTCTGTTTGGATTATTTTTCTGTGTAAGATGGACTGAGGTCCGCCTTCCGAACTTTGGGAAGTTTTAGCAGCTACTGTCCTGTAATACTTATATTCACCAGAAATTGAAGCCATATTTTGCTTGTTTTCACACTTTGAATAGGAATTTTAAGTTGTGCTTTGTATGTTTGGGAAAATAATAATGTATATTGTAATGTGAGTCTGGACTATTGTTAAAATTATAACTTTTTCTAGGTCACAAAATTAAACAGTAATATTTTTCTTGCTTAGTAGTTATATTATGTTGAATACAAACTGAGTTTAGTAACCAGCTGGTTTTGGTTTAGTGATTTGAAAGGAATGAGCTTAGATTTTGTGCCCAGGGAATTACTTCCCAGTTATTATGTTGCTCTCTTAAATGAGCTGCATAAAATGGACCATGAAATAAGCATACATACAGGACACTTCGGCAATGCTAAGCCATTGTTTTACTAGTGACCTAAAATAAAATGCATGGATCATCATATGCAGAAAAAAATCTCAGTAAACTGGATTTCATGAAAGTTCCTTTATAGTATTTTTGTTGGGCTGAACACTTTGGTTATACAGGGCTTCAGTGATAAGAGTTGATTCCTGTTGTCTTAAATCTATGTGATGAGCCATGTTATGATAGAATTCTTGTGATAATTTTGTTTCCCCATGAACTCTAGAATATTCCTTTAGTGACAGTGGAATTGACCTGTTTTGAGGTTTCCTGGGGGAGAGGGTTCACTCTCAATCCCCATTTAAGGTGTCTGTCCTTGAGTAATCTGTGAGTGTGTGCTTGTGCTCAGTCGATCAGTACATGGGGTCTGACTCTTTGTGACTCCATGGACTGTAGCCCACCAGGCTCCTTGGTCGATGGGAATTTCCCAGGTAAAAGAATACTGGAGTGAGTTGCCATTTCCTCCTCCAGGGGATCTTTTGGACCCAGGGATCGATAACCGTGTCTTCTGCCTTGGCCGGTGGATTCTTTACCACCGAGCCACGTGGGACGCCCTGTCTATGAGTAATAGAACCCAAATTGCATTTATGTGGTCTCATTGATAACTAGCATTATTTTTTGAATGTTAAATTCTAACAGAATAACAATTATATTTAAGGAAACATTAACTTTTAGGAGTTGTTAAATTTTGATTTTGTAGAGATATGGCTTGTGGTTATTGAGTATATACTCTTAGGACATTAATGGACTGATTTTTTGTCATCCCCAAGAAAGCAGCGCACTATATCCTGGGAAAAGGTGCTTGTTTTATCTTTAACTCAGCTTGACAGGTTAGTTAACGTTGTTGATCATTTCTTCCAGATGGCATTTATTTCTTAAATAATGTTTAGTATTGTGCTGATGAATGCTTCAGCAACACTGGTGAACTCTATAATAGAATATAAGGAATTCTTTACCTGCTGACTCTGTCCCTCACCCCTAATGTTGTGTGAGTCTCTCAGATACTGTTTGTTCTTTATCTTTTCCTAACTTTCCTTCCTCTTTGCAGATTATACCTGATTAATATTGTAGAATGGAAGTAGAACAGAATGATTTACTTCTGAATACCAGACTCATACCTTTTAGAGGGTGGCCCTCTATTTCTCCTATATACTTCCACAGTTTTGAAGGGGGTCACAGATGGGTAGGAAATAAGATGAAGATCTAGCTGGTGTTAACATTCCATGGAGATGGATGATGGGATGGCAGGAGACCTTCCCTTCCCCAGATAGATCTCTTGAGCAGATAACATTCACCCTTAGAAAGAGTAATCAAAAGTCAGTACCGTGGTGATCCTTTGGATCGTGTATAACTCACTGAGGCTGTCAACAGCTGACTTAAGAATGGGGAAGAAATAGAATGAGCAGGGCAGTTGAACACAGGCAGGGGAAATTCCAGTCAAAACTGATTTCATTGAACTTAAACTGTTTATACAGTGTTCCTTAGTTGTTTAGGATCCAGGTTTCTATTTTAGCATTTATTCCATGTAGTCCATTCAAGGATGATTTTTTAAACATTTAGAAAAAGGGAATGTGCTCTGGAACATTGTGAAAACAGATTTTATCCAATGTACAGTGCACATATTTCATGTAATCTATGTTGTTTTAAACCCTGTTTGTTTTTCTTTATTTTGCTTACAGCAAATTTTGCACTAAACTTAAGTATTAGGCAAGCAACTGTTACTTATATAAAACATGTTATAGTTGTAATTAATTTTTCCTGCCTCCTTATACTTTTATTTGTGTTTTTCATTACAGAAATGAGCCGTCAGACTGCAACAGCATTACCTACTGGAACCTCAAAGTGTGCGCCGTCCCAGAGGGTGCCTGCCTTGACGGGCACAACTGCCTCCAACAATGACCTGGCGAGCCTCTTTGAGTGTCCGGTCTGCTTCGACTATGTGCTGCCACCTATTCTCCAGTGCCAGAGTGGCCATCTGGTTTGCAGCAACTGTCGCCCAAAGCTCACATGTTGTCCAACTTGCCGGGGCCCGTTGGGATCCATTCGCAACTTGGCTATGGAGAAAGTGGCCAATTCAGTACTTTTCCCTTGTAAATACGCCTCTTCTGGATGTGAAATAACTCTGCCACACACAGAAAAAGCAGACCACGAAGAGCTCTGTGAGTTTAGGCCTTATTCCTGCCCGTGCCCTGGTGCTTCCTGTAAATGGCAAGGCTCTCTGGATGCTGTCATGCCGCATCTGATGCATCAGCATAAGTCCATCACAACCCTGCAGGGAGAGGACATAGTTTTCCTTGCCACAGACATTAATCTTCCTGGTGCTGTTGACTGGGTGATGATGCAGTCCTGTTTCGGCTTTCACTTCATGTTGGTCTTGGAGAAGCAGGAAAAATATGATGGTCACCAGCAATTCTTTGCAATTGTACAGCTGATAGGAACACGCAAGCAAGCTGAAAATTTTGCTTATCGACTTGAGTTAAATGGTCATAGGCGGCGATTGACTTGGGAAGCCACTCCTCGATCTATTCATGAGGGAATTGCAACAGCCATTATGAATAGTGACTGCCTAGTCTTTGACACCAGCATTGCACAGCTCTTTGCAGAAAATGGAAATTTAGGCATCAATGTAACTATTTCCATGTGTTGAAATGGCAATCAGACATTTTCTGGCCAGTGTTTAAAACCATTGCATTTGATTTCACAGAGAATAAGGCACCTGTCTGCCTACCAACCAAAAACTTGTGGTAGGTGGAAGCTAGACACATGAAGGTAAATAAAAGGAAAGGCTGTTAAATACAGGAAACAGTTGCATGTAATAACACTAATATATTTAAAAATAAGTCAACAGTAAACCACTGAAAAATAAATATATATATATATATACACCCAAGATGGGCATCTTTTGTATTAAGAAAGGAAGCATTGTAAAATAATTCTGAATTTGTGTTTGTTGTAGATTGAGTGTACCGTTGAAAAATACTGGGTTCTTGTTTTTTTGTGTGCCTGTGCGTGTGTGTGTGCGCGTGCGTGTGAGTGTGTTTGGATATTTTTTTTCCTTTAACTGACAAGCCATGTTGAGTGGTCTTGGACCACTGCTTTTCCCCTATGTGAGTCAATACATAGTGCTGCTGTGTGTGTATATTTTTTTCTGTGTGTATTTGCTAATTTTTATTAATTCTAGTTTTTCATTAAATAAATTTGACTTTCTTTTCTGTAATTCAGGTTTTCCCTCACTTTTTTTTTGTACCTTTTAAAGTTAGTGTCTTTTTGATATGCATAATTGTTGATGGTAAAATTTATACATGTGTTCAATACATATTTTCTTTTCCCCATTAATCAGTTCATTAGAAATATTTTAAATTCAACTGTTTTGTGAAGATATGAGTTTCAGAAAGGAAACATAACATCAGAAGAATCGTCAGAAACTAGTTAAAGCAGGAAAGGTAACATCAGAAGAATTATCAGAAACTAGTTAAAGCAGCTATAAAATGATCTCCCTCTCTTCTCCAGTTGAGTCATACCTTCAAACTTATTCTTTGTAAGGTTAGGGAGTACTGATTTTTTTTTTTTTAATACTGGGGAAAAAAAAATCAGGCTCCCCCTTGCCCCCACATATCTTGGACAAATCACATATGTTTAAGATTTGTTCTTGTGTTTATTGGTTTTGCAAAAGAAGGCATCGTCTCACACAGTATTTGTAATTAAAAGCAAATCATTTGTTTAAAAAGCAGTTTGCAAAAAAATGTTTTTGGTCTTTTATAATTCTCATTAAAAGAGTATCTGGCAAATTAAAAACTCTTATGTGTCTGCTTTAGCTCTTAAGTTTGAAGATAAGCAAAAGAATGGGTTATGGCCTCTGTTCGGCCTACAGAGTCTTGTTTTCTTCCTTTCTCTAGCTTTCATTTTGATTCTCCTAACTCTGTTAGGAGGCCAACTAGTTAAAATACTGATCACTCCCCACCCCCAACCCCCCCATACCCCTTTAACAACAAAAAAATGAGTTAGTGTTTTACAGCCTAGTGGTTAGAGCCTGGCTTCTGCAGCCAGACTCCAGGGACCTACATGCCTGTTCTTGCTTTACTCACTAATCAGCTGTGTGATGTTGCACCCCTGGTTACTAGTGTGTAAAATGGGGTTAATTATGGTAGCTACCTTCAAGGGTTAAATGGGATGGATACAAGTTACCAAGGACAGTGATCTGCACTTAATAAGCATCCAGCAAATGTTAGATACTCTTTATTATACCTATAACTAGCACGATATAGTTAACTGTTGCTAGTTACCCTGAAGCACCTAGAAAGATTCTGAAACGGCCCTCTGATTGGCTAGAGATCATTTTATTTTGTGCAGGTTTTATGGGTACCCTAAAGGTAGAAAAGTGAAGTCGCTCAGTCGTGGCGAACTCTTTGCAACCCGTGGACTGTAGCCCACCAAGCTCCTCCATCCATGGGATTCTCCAGGCAAGAATATTGGAGGGGGTTGCCATTTCCCGAAAGTCAATTAAAAAATAATTTGGACTCCCCCTCCCCCAACCCCTCACTCTACCACCAATTCTGGGTGTAACAGCTTACTTCTGTTAACCATTTTCAGGAAGGAGGTTTCTTTCCTACATTAGCATTATTTTTTGAACTGATTGTAATGTGTGCTTCTGTAGCCGTTTTTGTTGTAAAAGGGAGCAGATCAACCACCAGTGTCTATCCATCCAGTAGAGTTTAGTCGCTCAGTCGTGTCCAACTCTTTGTGACCCCATGAATCGCAGCGCACCAGGCCTCCCTGTCCATCACCATCTCCCGGAGTTCACTCAAACTCAGGTCCATCGAGTTGGTGATGGCATCCAGCCATCTCATCCTCTGTCGTCCCCTTCTCCTCCTGCCCCCAATCCCTCCCAGCATCAGAGTCTTTTCCAGTGAGTCAACTCTTCGCATGAGGTGGCCAAAGTATTGGAGTTTCAGCTTCAGGATCAGTCCTTCCAATGAACACCCAGGACTGATCTCCTTTAGGATGCACTGGTTAGATGTCCTTGCAGTCCAAGGGACTTCTCCAGTACTACAGTTCAAAACCATCAATTCTTCGGCACTCAGCTTTCTTCCAGTCCAACTCACATCCATACATGACCACTAGAAAAACCACAGCCTTGACTAGATGGACCTTTGTTGGCAAAGTAATGTCTCTGCTTTATAATATGCTGTCTAGGTTGGTCATAACTTTCCTTCCAAGGAGTAAGCATCTTTTAATTTCATGGCTGGAGTCACCATCTGCAGTGATTTTGGAGCCCCCCAAAATAAAGTCTGACACTGTTTCCACTGCTTCCCCATCTATTTCCCATGAAGTGATGGGACCAGATGCCATGATCTTCGTTTTCTGAATGTTGAGCTTTAAGCCAACTTTTTCGCTCTCCTCTTTCACTTTCAACAAGAGGCTTTTTAATTTCTCTTCACTTTCTGCCCTAAGGGTGGTGTTACCTGCATATTTGAAGTTACTGATATTTCTCCCGGCAATCTTGATTCCAGCTTGTGTTTCTTCCAGCCCAGCGTTTCTCATGATGTACTCTGCATATAAGTTAAATAAGCAGGGTGACAATATACAGCCTTGACATACTCCTTTTCCTACTTGGAACTAGTCTGTTGTTCCATGTCCAGTTCTAATGGTTGCTTCCTGACCTGCATATGTTTCTCAAGAGGCAGGTCAGGTGGTCTGGTATTCCCATCTTTCAGAATTTCCCACAGTTTATTGTGATCCACACAAAGGCTTTGGCATAGTCAACAAAACAGAAATAGATGTTTTTCTGGAACTCTCTTGCTTTTTCAATAATCTAGCGGATGTTGGCAATTTGATCTCTGGTTCCTCTGCCTTTTCTAAAACTAGCTTGAACATCTGGAAGTTCACAGTTCATGTATTGCTGAAGCCTGGCTTGGAGAATTTTGAGCATTACTTTACTAGCGTGTGAGATGAGTGCAACTGTGCAAGTAGTTTGAGCATTCTTTGGCATTGCCTTTCTTTGGGATTGGAATGAAAACTGACCTTTTCCAGTCCTGTGGCCACTGCTGAGTTTTCCAAATTTGCTGGCATATTGAGTGCAGCACTTTCACAGCATCATCTTTCAGGATTTGAAATAGCTCTACTGGAATTCCATCACCTCCACTAGCTTTGTTCATAGTGATGCTTTCTAAGGCCCACTTGACTTCACATTCCAGGATGTCTGGCTCTAGGTAAGTGATCACACCATCGTGATCATCTGGGTCGTGAAGATCCTTTTTGTACAGTTCTGTGTATTCTTGCCACCTCTTCTTAATATCTTCTACTTTTTGTTAGGTCCATACCATTTCTGTACTTTACTCAGCTCATCTTTGCATGAAATGTTCCCTTGGTATCTTGTAATTTTCTTGAAGAGATCTCTAGTCTTTCCCGTTCTGTTATTTTCCTCTATTTCTTTGCATTGATTGCTGAAGAAGGCTTTCTTATCTCTTCTTGCTATTCTTTGGAACTCTGCAGTCAGATGCTTAAGTATATTTCCTTTTCTCCTTTGCTTTTTGCTTCTCTTCTTTTCACATTTATTTGTAAGGCCTCCTCAGATAGACATTTTGCTTTTATGCATTTCTTTTCCATGGGGATGGTCTCGATCCCTGTCTCCTGTACAATGTCACGAACCTCAGTCCATAGTTCATCAGGCACTCTGTCTATCAGATCTAGTCCCTTATATCTATTTCTCACTTCCACTGTATAATCATAAGGGATTTGATTCAGGTCATACCTGAATGGTCTAATGGTTTTTCCTACTTTCTTCAGTTTAAATCTGAATTTGGCAATAAGGAGTTCATGATCTGAGCCACAGTCAGCTCCCAGTCTTGTTTTTGCTGACTGTATAGAGCTTCTCCATCTTTGGCTGCAAAGAATATAATCAATCTGATTTCGGTGTTGACCATCTGGTGATGTCCATGTGTGGAGTCTTCTTTTATGTTGTTGGAAGAGGGTGTTTGCTATGACCAGTGTGTTCTCTTGGCAAAACTCTTATTAGCCTTTGCCCTGCTTCATTCTGTACTCCCAAGGCCAAATTTGCCTGTTACTCCAGGTGTTTCTTGACTTCCTACTTTTGCATTCCAGTCCCCTATAATGAAAAGGACATCTTTTTTGGGTGTTAGTTGTAAAAGGTTTTGTAGGTCTTCATAGAGCTGTTGAACTTCAGCTTCTTCAGCATTACTGGTTGGGGCATAGGCTTGGATTACCGTGATATTGAATGGTTTGCCTTGGAAACGAACAGAGATCATTCTGTCGTTTTTGAGATTGCATCCAAGTACTGCTTCAGACTCTTGTTGACCATGATGGCTACTCCATTTCTTCTAAGGGATTCCTGCCCATGGTAGTAGATATCCATCCAGGTAGATTCCTATTGGCATGAATGCTAGAAAAATGACTCCCTCCTCATTTAATATATTTTTGTGGCAGTATATCATTTTATATTTAAAATATTTTAAAATGTTTTTATTGTAAAAGCAGTATAGGTTTAACATATAGACTTTGCTACACACAAGAGTCTGTAGTTTTATCCATTCAGAGATGATTACATTTTCATTTTCCTAGTTCTTTATGTGTATTTACACATTTATACATTTATTTTGAAATCATATAATTTGGGATCATGTAATTATGTAACTCTCTCACCTTCACACATATCACATGATCATCTAAGCATTTCCTCACTTTAATAATCTTGGAAATACATGATTTTGGGTAACTTTTGTGAAGATTGACTATAATTTTAGCCAGGTCCCCAGCATTGGATATTTGCTTTGTCCAGTTTGTCCAGGTAATTTTTCTGGCTAATTCTAAATAGCCTGTGAACATTTCTAATATATTTTCTGGTTATATTCTTTGGGGTTCTTTTTTTTACATTATTTTAGGGTCATGATACTGTTTTCATTGCTTTCCGGAGAAGTTTCAGTGGAAACTTAGGGTAGTAAACTGAAGGGTTTTGCATTTCATTATAACCTCATGTTTTGCCAATTTATGCCTAAGATAAATTGCGTGTCTGCTGGTAATAAGGTTGATATTTTGGTATTTGTTAACTGTATTTCTTCTTAGTAGTCTTTATATTCTTGGCCTATAGGGATGATGAGATCTAGAGCTGTAGTTAGTTCTTGGTTCATTTGAGATTTGATTTATGAGGTCTAACTCTTGTTCTTAAATCATGTATATTGTAATCAATATCCTACTTTTACTGATGCCCCTACTCCTGGAGTCTTGATGTTTTCTTTCAGAGGACTATATAGATTTAAGTGAAGTGAAGTGAAAGTCACTCAGTTGTGTCCGACTCTTTGCGACCCCATGGACTATAACCCCGTGGACTATGTATAGTCCATGGAATTCTCTAGGCCAGAATACTGGAGTGGATGGCCTTTCCTTTCTCCAGGGGATCTTCGCAACCCAGGGACTGAACCCAGGTCTCCTGTGTTGTATGTGGATTCTTTACCAGCTGAGCCACCAGGGAAGCCCAGTAGAGTTAAGGCGAGGTGATATTCTTTATTTTATATTCTTAAATATTCTTGAATATGAATTTATCCTGTTGAATCATGGACTAGTTTAATATGTTAATGATTGTTGGGGAATTTTTTCTTCTGCTTTTTTTTTCATCATATGTATGCCTGCTGCCACTGCTGCTAAGTCACTTCAGTCGTGTCTGACTCTGTGCGACCCCATAGACGGCAGCCCACCGGGCTCCCCCGTCCCTGGGATTCTCCAGGCAAGAACACTGGAGTGGGTTGCCATTTCCTTCTCCAGTGCACGAAAGTGAAAAGTGAAAGTGAATTCGCTCAGTCGTGTCCGGCTCTTAGTGACCCCACCAGGCTCCTCTGTCCATGGGATTTTCCAGGCAAGAGTCCTGGGGTGGGGTGCCGCCTAGGCCCACAATACTACAAACTTTAAGCTTAAGCTAATGGCTATAAATGTTTTGGCTCACCAAAAATCTTAGTTGTGTCCGCCTTCCCTGCAGCTCAAGAGCTCTTTATATCCAGGAACATCTGCAAATGATTCTACTAATGGTGGAATTTTATTTCATTCAGATTGTTGAGTAGAAGAATTGGTAAGTAACCCAACTGAAACAAACACTGAATGAAAAGCATTCTGGGGGCCAGCCCGTGATCGGCACATTAGATCTAGAGTACGATCAGAACACACAGGGTAAGAGTGACTGTATGACTTACCAACTAGTACTGTAGTCATTTACGTAGGTTACACAAGAAAGGAACAATGTTAGGAAAACCAATAGATTGAATGCACTGCTGGAACCTTAGTCGTTCTCTTCCCCACCTACCGGTGTGATGTTCTAAACATAAAGGATAATTTCGTGGCTCACTGCTTCCAATTTTAAGCTAGTTTTGTTTACCAAAAGAAGGTCAGTTTTATCTAAGAACAGCATCCTCCAAATTCACCCACCAAAATGTAAACTGTGGGCTCTAGGTTCTAACTGCCTGGGTCTCAGTCCTGACCCACTCCCTACTAACTGGTGTAACTTTGCTCCTAGTTCCATCTCTAGGTGTAATAAAAGGTGTAATGATGCCAGCCTCCTAAGAAAATGAGGGTGGTGAAGTGTGCTGCAAAGTGCTTATCCTTATGTCTGCCATTATAGCCTGGTTGTCTGCTAAAACAGACATTTTCCTTAATCTTGTACAGACTTAAGAATTTTCTTTGAAAATTATTTCACTTGGGCTTTTCTAAATTTTGAAAAGCAGCAGCAATGGTTATGAAAGAATACTTGGTTTTATAATAAAGGCACCTTTTGATAAGTTTGTACTGTCATGTTAAGATTAGGGTTTAGCCCAAAAAAGGGTTTTAGTTCCTATTGCCTAGAAATGTACTATGTTAGAATTGAATTTAATTATAAAATTACGATTTTTCATTACGTCCAAGAATGTTAAACACATTCTTTAGCTCATTGATAGTACAAACAATACCTAAGGTGTTCCAAATAAGTGAATTTTCATATCAAATAAAGGTTTTCCTAGATTAAAAAGAAACTTTTGATACAGCTGTTTTATGACATTTCAGTAGTCATTCAATGCATTTGCCTGTTTGTGTCCCTTCAGATCCATTTAATACTCCTAGTTTTGGTGCTGTAAAATTTATTTTTTAGTAACAGTCTAGTTGTCATTGCTGTATCAACTAAGTGTTGCTAAAGCAAAAAAGCATAGGATTGGATCATCATCAAATTAGATCATGACTGTAAAACTTTGTAGTTTTGACATTTTAAGCGCCTGGATAAAATTTTCATGAAGATGGGCACTCAAATACAACTCATTTTTGCCAAAATAATGTGAGCTTGAACAAGTTACACTTAATTAAAAAATAAAAATTCTTTTTTTTACATCTAATAGTCCCAGATATAAAATAAACCACAGATTTGGAAGGAGAATTGGCAAGATTAACATTCTTTGTGGCTTAGTGTCAAGTCCCTTAATTCTAGGAATGTTTTTCTCATTTCAGTGGTCAGTGAAAAAAATAGCCTCACAACATGGTAGACTTTGATAAGGTTTAAATGTGCACCAGTCACCTAGTCCAGGGAGCTCCTGATGGTAGACCTCACTAGGTCACTGTGTTGAGATGACAGGAAGCAGAAAACCTCTGCATTTCAAGCAGCCTTTACAACTCAGATGGCACTGGAAATGGAAATGAATTTACAACTCCATTCTTCTTGTGAAGATGATCTGTACTTTGACTAGAAAGCAAATTTTTATATATATATATAAATTTAACTGTTGGCTAATTACAATATTGTATTGGTTTTGCCATACATTGACATCAATCTGCCACGGGTATACATGTGTTCCCCATCCTGAACCCCCACCCACCTCCCTCCCCATACCATCCCTCTGGGTCATCCCAGTGCACCAGCCCTGAGCATCCCTGTATCATGCACTGAGCCTGCACTGGCGATTCGTTTCACATGTGATAATATACATGTTTCAATGCCATTCTCCCAAACCATCCCCTCCTCGCCCTCTCCCACAGAGTCCAAGACTGTTCTATACGTCTGTGTCTCTTTTGCTGTCTCGTATACAGGGTTATCGTTACCATCTCCATATATACGTGTTATTATACTGTATTGGTGTTTTTCTTTCTGGCTTACTTCACTCTGTATAATAGGCTCCAGTTTCATCCACCTCATTAGAACTGATTCAAATGTATTCTTTTTAAAGGCTGAGTAATACTCCATTGTGTATATGTACCACCGCTTAGAAAGCAAATCTTGACTAATGTCAAGGGAAGAAAAGGAAAGAAACCTTAATTTTTTTACCTCCCCTTATTTAGAAAAATTCAGATATGTTTAATATCCTTTAAATACCACTCACATAGTCAGAAGACCTTAACTGTGGTCCAAGATGTGTGCTGTTCAGTTGCCAACTCATGTCCAACTCTTCATGACCCTGTGGACTGAAGCTCACCAGGCTCACCATTTTTTTTTTGGCCCAAGTTCATGTCCATTGAATCAGTGATGCCATCTAACCATCTGATCCTGTTGCCTTCTTCTCCTTCTGCCTTTGATCTTTCCCAGCATCAGGGTCTTCCAATGATGTGTAAATAGATGTTAACTGTGATGGCATCTTCCACTCTATTTGCATATAGGTGATTAAAACCACTAAAGATGTCTGACATGGTTTGCAGTAAGGTTCAAAACAGAAGGCGCAGAGCAAAGTAAAAAGCATGTGTGCCTCAAGCAGTACAAAATTTCTTGGTTTCCAAGGCACTTAAAAGTTTTATATAGTTTTCATACTCGAAAATTTTAAAAGCCCATGCATAAAAAGCAAGACAGCGCTGGATAAGTACGTTGATTAACAAGCCCTTGCCTGTAGGCCTGCTGAACTGAAATTTAAGTTAGCAGTTCTCAAAAAACCCAGCTGACATAAAGGGTCTATGAGAAACACAAACATTGCTAGAAAGAAGAAAAATACTATGGGTGTAGCCTATCAGGCTCCTCTGTCCATGGGATTTTCAAGGCAAGAGTGCTGGAGTGGATTGCCATTTCCTTCTCCAGGGGATCTTCCCAACCCAGGAATCGAACCCCGGTTTCCCACATTGCAGGCAGACGCTTTACCGTCTGAGCCACCAGGGAAGCCCACTAATAGTCACTAGGGGAACGTAAATGAAAACCACGAGATGCTTCTTCATACCCTCAGGATGGTCGTTACCACTAATGAAAATAGGACTTCCCTGGTGGTACAACAGGTAAGAACCTGCCTGCCAATGTAGGGTTCGATCCCTGGTCCGAGAAGATTCCACATGCTACAGGGCAACTAAGCCTGTGTCCTAACAGCTGAAGCCTGTGCGTTTAGAGCCTGTGCTTCACGAGAGAAGCCAGCACACCACAACCAGACAAAGCCTGAGTACAGTGAAGAAGACCCAGTGCAACCAAAAATAATTCTGAAAAAATAATGAACCTGAGTGCTGGCGAGATGTAGAGAAATAAGACCCTGTGTGTTGCTGGTAGGGATATCAAACGATGCAGCTGTGGTGGGAAACACGGGTTGGGTTCCTCAAACACCTTTCCAAAAGAATGTAAAACAGACTCAGAGACAAGTGCTGTGTACACTCGTTCATAGCACAATAGCCTAGAGGCAGAAAAAAGATGAATGAATAAAATGTGCTATGTCCAACAATGGAATATTATTCAGTCTTAAAGATATGCAATTCTGATACATGATACAACATGGATAAACATTGAGAACGTGCTAAGCGAAATATGCCAGGCACAAAAGGCTAGATATTTATTATATGATTGCACTTACATTAGGTACTTAGAATAGGCAAATTCAGAGACAAAAGAGTGGTTACCAGGGCCTGGGGAACGAAGGGATGTGAAGTTACTTTTTTAATGGACACAGAGTTTCAGTTTAAGATGATGAAAAAGTTTCAGATAATAGTGGTGGTGATTGTACATTAGTGTAATTAACAACCCCATATACACTTTCAAGTTAAAATGGTAAATAATTTTGCCATAACTTTTAAAAAGTAGCAGCTTAGATTTAAAACGACAAACCGAAAACAATGCTAGAGAAATGGAAGGTCATACTGTTAGTTTCATACATGTACAGATTTTCTTGGTCAGCTCCTTTAGTAAGGAAAGGGATGCTCAAAGTCAGAGGGCATGGAAGATGTGCTGCTGTTAAAGGACTGGCACCAATTGCATGCTCAGAACTTCCGAGGAAGAATACAGAGAACTTCCACTTTGTAAAGTGTGCTATGTTGCACTACTGGGTGGGACAAGGCAGAGCAACGTGGGTATGGATTAGCTCCCTCTGGTTGCTGAAAACAACATCATAGTTTCTTTTCCTACCTTGTAAGATGATTGAGCAGAAATAATACCTTCATAGTAGTGACAAGATAGTCAATGAAATGTTTTCAAAATCCCTGGTACCTGCTACCACTGGCCACAGTCCCAGATCTGTTGTCTTCCCAGAACACCAGATTTTTATTACCAGGTCTGAGCACAGTATTTGGGTAATTTGTACACCTTATTCTTATCTAGGGCTTCCCTAGTGGCTCAGATGGTAAAGAATCTGCCTGCAATGCAGGAGAAAGGAGTTTGATTCCTGAGTCAGGAGGATCCCCTGGAGAAGGGAATGGCAACTCACTCCAGTATTCTTGCCTGGAGAATCCCACGGACAGAGGAACCTGGCAGGCTACAGTCCATGGGGTTGCAAAGAGCTGGACACAACTGAGCAACTAACACAGTCTTATCCAAGAAATTTCAAAGTATCTTTACAAGTCTGTTGTTATATTTTGTAATAGTAAGATTCTAAAATAATAAGATTCTAAGGCTGACGAGTACAATTATCTGCATTTTAAAGGTAAGGAAAACTAAGATACAGAAGTTCAAATGCTAGTACATAGAAGTTACTCATATCCTCAAGTTCAGTTCAGTTGCTCAGTCTTGTCCAACTCTTTGTGACCCCATGGACTGCAGCACGCCAGGCTTCCCTGCCCATCACCAAATCCGGGACCTTGCTCTACCTCCTGCCCATCGAGTCGGGGATGCCGTCCAACCGTCTCATCCTCTGTGGCCCCCTTCTCCTCCCGCCTTCAGCCCTTCCCAGCACCAGGGCCTCTTCCAGCGTCTCCTGCCTGTCCGTCCGTGACTCCCGCCGCCTCCGCTTCTGCTCCTGCCAGTGCTCCGTGCTGCTGGCTCCCCCCAGTAGACCCGTCTTCTCCCGTGACTCAGTCCAAGACCCGCATCCTGGACTGAGTCACGGAAGACAAGTCTGCCAGGACTGGGCCCTGGCATGGGCAAGCAAGGAACACGAGGGGCAGTGGCAGGAGTCAGGACACCAAGCACGGGGACCATCCCCGGATGGACGGCTGCCTCCTTCTGGATCTTAGATCACAGACATTTAGGGCCGGTGTGTCTGTCACGTGAGCCAACACAGGCCACTGTTACTCCCCTCAGCAAGGAAGGGGCCTATACTGGGATGTGTAGACCTCGTCAGAGTTTGCTTCACTCGAATACGCTCCACAAAGACCAATAGCTGGCTACAGTCTCACCTTTGCTCAGTTCCCCTTCTGATTGCTTTGAGGGTCCAATAACGTCCATAGGTGCATCTGCTAAGGTAATGGTCTACCCCAACGGTTCCTAACCTTGACTACATGCCAGAACCACCTGGTGGCTTAGCACAGATTCGCTCCTATCCCCTGAGTTTGATTCAGAAGGTCTGCTGATGGGTTTTGAGAGTTCACATTTCTAACAAGTTCTCAGGTAATACAGAGACGTCTGTTTGGAACCATAAGAAAACCACTGTTCTGTAACCTGCCAGGGACAGTAATGAGCCCATTCAAGACAAGAGTTCAATTCCAATTTAATCAATTTATTAAATTAACATTTCTGTAATAAACAGCCACCACTTGAGTGAGGCTTGTTGCTGCTGTGATTATGTTCACAAATTAGGGACATTTTGCTTTACCCCTATTGGTGCGAATAAAATCATGTCAGTACCTTTTGGCGCTTTGTAACTTAAAATTCTGTTGCGACCTGGGTTACAATTTGCTATTTAGGAGACCAGGTCTGGCCTTGACAGTAAAGCCACCATCAAAAGCCGCATTAAGAACTTCATCCAGGCAGCTTGCTGTGATGAAACTCAAATCCTGCCGGACGTTGGCTGGGATTTCTTCAAGGTCTTTCTCATTCCTCTGAGGGATAATGACGCGCTTCAATCCCGCCCTGTGCGCTGCCAGCGCTTTGTCTTTAATTCCACCCACCTGTAAGGAGAGAAGAACGGTAGTAAGTTTATTTATGATCATCCTCAGGCCTTGAGATAAACCCTGACCCACCTTTCTTTAATTGCTATTTTAAAACATCCAAATCACCTTCCATTTCCTTAGAGCTTGAGCTGAGAAAGCCACTAAAAAGGTTAATAGTATATTCTTTACATCAATTAGCACCATGTGAAGTCGCTCAGTCGTGTCCGACTCTGTGATCCCATAGACTGTAGTCTACCAGGCTTCTCTGTCCATGGGATTTTCCAGGCAAGAGTACTGGAATGGGTTGCCATTTCCTTCTCCTATTAATGGAAAATTCTAAACTTTTTTTTTTTTAAATTCTTAATTTTTGACAGGTATGAGCACCTCTTCTGTCCATGATTCCCTTTTATATTTCTATTCCTTTCGGTACTCACATCAGTCTTGTTTATGGGTAGCTCAGGTGTCTGAGGTCACCGCAGCTGTCTAGGGAGAGGCTCTAAAGTGAGGACCCGGGGCCTCCTGCCGGCCAGGACCAATCTGCAGTCATGAGTGAACCGCGACGGAAGCAGATCCCACTGCCCCAGTCAACTTTTGGATGACAGACCGGGCTGGTATAGCGACCACACAGTGAGAGTCCCTGGGCCTGAAGAGCCCAACTAAGCCTCTCCTGAATTCCTGCCCCGCAGAAACTAAGAATAACTATTGTTTTGGGGTGGTGTGTATGCAGCAATAGATACCACGTAGAGATAATCCCTGGAGACAGCCCTTGGACGCTGCCTCCCACCTGCTACACGCCTGCCATCCTATCCCACTGTCACTCTCCTTCCAGGCTTCTGTTTTATGCTGCTGAACTACACTTTCAAGGTTCCTTCGTCAGAGAGAGTTGTGAGATGAACTGAGTCCCTGAATGTATAGCAATGTCTATTCTGCGTTCACATTTAACTGACAGTAAGGCTGTGTATACAAGACTTGATTAAAAATCATTTTCTCTCAGGGTCTTAAAGGCGCTGTATATCTAGTGTCGTCAATGAGTAAGCTTTGTCCTTGGTGACTGGAAAGTCATGAAGATGCAATCCTTTTTCTGAGGTGGTCCTTTCAATCTTTCTTAGGTCCTTTCAAACTGAACACAGCCTTCAGTTCTAGGAAATGTTCTGTTATTTCCTTGACAATCTGTTCTACTCCATTTTCTCAGTTTAGTTAGATGCTGGATCTGTCAGATGGTTTTTTTTCTAAATTCTTTGAGCAATTCCTAAAACCATCATTTTAAGTTCAAGAGCTTTGTCTTAGCCTCTGTTCTTGAATTATGTTTTCTCTAGGCTTAGCAGGCCTTCTTCTTAAGTGCTGCTGCTTTTCTCCATGTTGCATGTAATAATTTAAAACTGAAGGCTTCCTCAGAGTTGCTGTGGCTGTCCTCCCCTGGGAGTGGGAAAGCCTTTACCTGGGTGCGATATGCTCTGAGTGCAGGGGGCCTAGCAGAAGAGCCGTTTGTTCTGGGGAGATTTCAATGAATGCCCTGGGTTTTGTTTCCCATCCCCTTCCTGTTCTCCTGGTCTGAACCTTCTGGCTCTGAGCCAGTGCTTTTCACCAGGGTCCTGCTGGGAAGAATGTCTCTACCTCCAATCCTGTTACATCAGTGGGGATACTTCTATCTTCTAGAAGTTGGCTGAAGTAGAAGTTCCCCACTGACTGATGGCTCCCCACTCATTTTTGACCATTAAAATTTATTCCTTCACTTAGCTTACCGTTTTGAACTAGGAAACTAAAGAGTTTATGGTTAGTAAAGCACTTGCTCGTTTCCTTTTAGTAGTACAGCTAGTGTTAACCACCAAGTCACTAGAAGTGCAGTAGTTCCGGGGCAGTGTGAAGAAGAGAGAGCAACATTCCTTTTGAGTATAGAACATAAATACAGTTTAGGATATGACTTCCTGGTTGAGTTAAATTTAAAAACCCAGAGACCTGAGAGCATTCTTGGCGATCTTAATTGGTGATTCTATGAGCTACTTTCACCATTACTTCATTTAAGCAGAGGTGTTCCCAGAATAAAGAACATTTCTTTTTTTCTCAGTTTGCTATCAAACCTGCCAAAACTTTAATGTAGGCTGGTACTGCTACCTAATGACTTAAACCTCTAAATGATCTCTCAAATTTTATGCATTTTCCAGTGTTTTTATAAGTAGTTGCCAGATAGGCTGGAGCTCCAAAGCCTCATATGTACAGAACTTTTTCAATGTTTAGCAATTAAGAATGGTTAGTCTTTACTACAAACTTCCATTTTGTACTACTTCTTTTCTATAAATTTTTCTATCAATCTATCAATTACAGTAATCTAAGTTCTCTATAGGAGGATAGGAGGTCTCACAGGAATTTCAAAAGGTGAGCGCTGGGCTTCAAGTTTAAAAACAGCTACCGTCCAGGACTGCCCTGGTGGTCTACTGGTTAAGGATCATCCTTCCAATGCAGGGGACACAGGTTTGATCCCTGGTCAGGGAACTGAAATCCCACATGCCACATGGGGTGACTAAGCTTGCCGCCACAACTATCAAGCCCATGTACTCCCCACGCTCCACAACAAGACCAGCACGGGCACTGCAGTGAAGACTCATGCAGCCAAAAGAACATACGCAGCCACCATCCTATCTCACACAGATGCTATATACTTAACAATCCATTAACTAGAACAAAGCCTCAAAGCTTCATCTAAACAGCTAACATTTCTGGTAACCAGACTGGTATTTTTTCCTGTCAGCAAGTTTTCTTTTTTAGTGGAAGGGAAAACATGGGGAAAATCGTCCGTTTTTCCTTTATTTGATCGAAATGTTAAAATCTGAACTGCAGATATAAAAAATACGTATTTAAAACTAAGCCATTCATAGGAAGACAGCAAACCACTATTAGATATTAAAATACTATTAATAAAAATTTTAAATTAAAAAAATTTTAAAACCATATAAACAGGCTTTTTCATACTTACTGGAAGAACAAGACCTCGCAGTGTGATTTCACCAGTCATGGCTACATCTGAACGCACCAGCCGCCCACTGAAAAGTGAGGCGAGACAGGTTGCTATGGTGACTCCAGCAGATGGTCCATCTTTTGTGACAGCTCCAGCTGGGAAGTGCAGATGGATGTCTGTGTTCTCAAGAAGATCAAAACTTCCAGAAGCTTTAAGAAAGGAAAAAAAGATTTTGATGTAGAAAAATTAAACCGGTTTTCTCTTTCTCTGAAAAAAGGAAATCAAAGAGATAAAAATGAATGTTTGGGGTAAATACATCCTTCAAAATATTAGTGGGCAGTATCAGTGGGGGTGTGGAAGAACAGCTTCATTCTATTCCAAGTAGAAGGAAAATCAAAACAAACTCTTGGAATCAGTTTCCAGCTCAGGTTCCAGTCAAACAGTCCTCAGCTGGGAACTGGAATTTCCACTGCAGCTCAAAAGCAAAGGTCTGTGCTTTTAAGGTGAAAGTGATCATTTAAAGCTCTCCTTTATCTCTGTTTCAGAACTGTGGGATACCTCCTGGGTCATGATCCCAAGGCTCTTCTCTGCCCACAGCTTTGAGCATGCCCTCCAGCCCTGCCCCGACCTTGGGGCAGGCCACTCACCATTGGTCAGATGGTATTTCTTGGCATTGCTGCGGAGCCAGCTAATAGCGAGGTGGGCAGACTCCTTCATGACGTTCCCCAGTTGGCCGGTGAGAGTTAACTGGCCTTCGCCATCCATCCGACTTGCCTCCACGAACATGATTTCCCCACCTAAGGGAGTCCAAGCCAAACCGATCGCCACTCCTGGTTGACTCAAACGCTCAGACACCTTGGGAGAAGGAAGGAAGTGAACAGGAAGGTCAACAAGAGCCAAATGCTTTTCAGGCTGACCTAATCACAAAGGCAGGTTCCCCCTCAGAGGACCTAAGCGTACGCTGCACCTCAAAGAACTCATTACTGCGCTCAATTTGGAGTCACAGAGGCTTTCTGCCAAATCAGGAGGTTTGGCATTTATCATAAACAGTTTTCCCTTAAAGTACATATGAATGACTTAGATGCTTAAGCACCACATGCCCTAATTTTCAAGGTGCAAACACAATCGTTTCATTTACCTCAGTATTTTTATTAGGCTGCATATTTAAAAACACTCCAGTGCCAAACTTCATTTCAGGCAATCATGAAATTGCTACCCTCTTTTTAAATATGCTGTTGAGAACTGTTAGTTCCAGAGGCCAAGGGTGAAGGTATTTATTAAAACCCCTGGATTGCACTTCTCCGCCACTCATCTTTACTTTTTCCTTATTGCTGCAGAGATGCTGTAAAGTGCTGGGTCCTCTCTGTGTGCTCAGAGGCCCACCATGCTGCCTCACTGCCTTTTTTTTTAATTCTCAGAAGTTGTCCATACAAATCTGAACAAACCCAAGACACAGCAATCTATATTAGATCAACAAATCCGCTTAGTCCCTTGCTAGTGTTGAGAATAAGCTCTCACTGCCATCTCAAACGGATCGTGTCACTCACCAGAGATTACGAGCCAGACAGGCTAACACATCCAAGTTATGAAAACATAAAAAGTAACAGTTGAAAAACAATCAGGTTAACTTTTACTGCACACACTGAGCCTTCAAATTTCTTTTCCTACAGAAGCTATGCATGTTAGAGGAACTGGGCACAATATATCAACCCAGCACTAATGCAAGCATGAGATTTCTCCACTGAGAGGTAACCTCTCTCAGGTGCAGCAGAGTCTATAGGATGAGTTTCTGGTTAAAGGGCTGGTTGGGGGATGCTCCCTCCTTTTCCAAGGGGCTTAGATGCTGAAAATCCTGATTTTAAATGGATGTGTGAAATCCTTTGAAGCTGTTGGGCACTTATTTTTAATAGTGAACGTAAAAGCCTATTTTTAAAGTTGGTTTTATATTTAAGGTTTTAATTTTATATTTAATGATAAATTAGACACTGGGAAGGAAGGCCAGGCTGCAGTGATGGCTGAGTTGACGCTGTGCACAGTGGATTTCACCTTCGCATCTGCCCTGTTCTGTATCTATTCAAGGAGAAAGATGCAAAAGAACAACATGCAGAAGATCGGTACTATTTAAGGAAAACAGAAACAACTATTTATAACAGTGTTCACAAGGCTTGTTCTTGCTAATATAAAAGCAATTCTCTATATCTGAATGACACTTAGTGGGTGGGAACTTGCCAGGTGTTCCTGTTTTTACTTCATGGCTCTTTTCTAGAGCTGAGTGACCCTAACCAGCCCTAAACAATTATCCTCAATATACTTAATCCTGTGCTAATTTAACAGAAAAACCATACTGCACAACTGTTAGCTATAAAAAAAAAACAATTCCCCCCTTTTTAAAATAGCTAAATCCTCAAAACTCATTTTGTCAAAATAATGTGCCCAAAGAATCAAGAGTAAGATTCATGCTGATTATCACACTGCTTCAAGAAGCCAAGCCAAATGCTCCATTTACTGGAGAGTCGTGCTGCTCTGGGTAGAAGTAACTGGCACATAGTTCACTGAAAGGCAGGAGGGTAGGTAAGGACACGTGGCCGAAACAAAACCATCCAGGCTCAGAGTCACTTTATTCTAGCTTGATGGCAAGTGTTCTAATAGTAACCTTCAAATGGGACTAGTAACAAATCTGTGTAACTCACCCACATACAGGGGTGGGGGAGCTGAGGGCAGGAGTTGCTATCAAACCAAGACTCTCGTGATCAGGCTAATAACAGTCATCTAAGACAGTCAGGAATCCAGGGGCTTCCCTGGTGGTCCAGTGGTTAAGAATCAGCCCTCCAAAGTGGGGGACACAGGTTCGATCCTTGGTCGGGGAACTAAGACCCCACATGCCACAGCGCCACTGGGCTCTCGTGTCTATATATATAGTATTACATATTGGAAAAAAGAATCTGTAACTCAAGAACTTGGAGTCATACTCTTCAAAGTCATTTGTTCTGAAATAATTCTCTTAACTACCAAGCATCCATTTTCTATGTATTTTTCCCTCAGAAATAGTGAGTAAAAGTAAATATGAATTTAAAAGATGAGAAATATGCTCTTTCTTGCTCCTGAATGCAGTTTCCCAGCCATCTTAAACTGTGTATAGAACAATTTGTATTTTATAGAATTCCCTAATGAGATTCAGGACAATAATTTCAGAACTCTATCTATTGCTGCTTTGCTACCAGTTTCTAACTCCATTACTGGTTTGTGGAATCATCAATTATATTAGGTAAGAGAGGCCTCAGCTTGATGCTTAGAACATTTTTCCCTCTAAATGTCAAACTGGAACATGAATATCTCAAGTTCATTTGTCATTCACTTTCCCTTCAAACTGGTGCTTCAGTTTCCTTTATCTGTTAACTAAAGCTTGTTCAAAGAAACGGTCAGTTTCTTCTGTAACAATTCTATCAATCATGTAAATATGCAAACTGAGGAAATGTTTAAAATATTTAATGAAGTTAACGATAGGATATGTCTTATAAAGTATGGCTGCATTCCTAACACTTTGGTGATAGCAGTGTTTAAGGAGCATTTGAGCATCTAATCACTGCCTATTTCACTGTTCTTTCCTCTTGATTAACTCAATAGTGATATTTATTGATATTTGACTGAAATAGTAAATACATGCAACTCTTTGTGGCCATTGAAGGGATGAAATTTTTCCTTCATCCATCAGGGCTTGACTAGAATCTGGCTCCATCAAAGATCACAGGGATAGCAAACCAAAACCTCAGGGCCGCGACAGACTACCTGCCTAACCACAAAGGATAAGGGGCCGCTGATCCCCCAGCACGGGGAGGCAACAAGAGGATCTAGCCAGTGCTTGTCTACAGAGAGCCCTGCAGGGGCGAGGGCCCGTGTCTGGGGAGCTGGGACAGGTGTCTGCTGGGCAGAAAAAGGCCAGGATGCCTTTTCACAGCAGAGAGGCCAGCATGTGCCAAGGACTCAAGACAGGATCATATCGTGGGCCTTCACTCCAAAGCCAAGCACAGCGCCTCACTGAACGCAAAACCTAAGCTGTCAGATGGCTGTGGTATGTGTGCAGGTTTGCCCCGTGGTGGTTACACCACACGATGGTTTCTTTTATAGCTCGTATGGCATACTTTATGCTCCTGCCAGGGCTGTCACCACGGCAGCTCTCCATCTGCCAACTTCTGTTAAGTCTTTGGAGGAATATGTGATTTTTCTAGTTGTAAATGTGTTTCGGCAGCGTTTCCAGCTTGCAGGGGCCCTGGGGTCAGCCTCTGGAAGCAGTGTGACACAGCCCTGTCTGGCCCGACACCAGTGCTGCCGAGAGCCAGCTGCTTTCAGATGCTTCCAGTAAGGAAGGCCTTTCCTTGGCACAACTGACTGGTGGTGGGCAGCGGCGGTGCAGTCTTAACGGGGGTGTGGGGCACGGCAGGTCTGAACCAGAGGGATGGAGGAGGAACTCACTACCATGACTCTCTGGGCATTTCCTCAATGTTTACACACCCTGGTTATTCCTAGCAGCTGACTGTGTCTGTCTGCAAGGGAAGCATGTGGATGGAATCTCCTGGACTTCACCTGCATTCTATTCAGGACGCTTTAAAAAATCTCCATGTCTAGTCTCTTCTTCTCTTTGTTACTGTTTTTTCTAAGGGTAGTGACATCTGGATAAGGACTTTTCATATACCATGGAGGCTTTCATACTCATTATGAATGGAGTCACAACAAATACTCAGATGACAGATTGTCAGGATTAGCAGACTGGACCAAAAAGACTCGTGGCTTGGATGACTGGTTTTCTGAGGCTGAAAATCAAATGCATCCTGGAAACCCTAGAATTTATGTGTTCTTCTGACTGAGTCACCATATTTGCAATCTGTGGGATTAAGACAGTGATCCCCAGAGGTATGTAGGAACTCTTCAAATGTTGGTTTTTTTTTTTTTTTGGAGGGGAGTATGAACTGCAGGATTGTATAATATTTATATAATGTATCTAATTTGTATGTATATCAATATGGAGATATATACATATATGTACATGTGTGTGTATCTAATCATGTGGAGGCTTCTCTTGGTTTCACTAGGATGATAATGAAAGTAAGATTCTCATCTCACCCCAAAGAGGTTCACATAATCAATAAAAGTAATCATAACCAAGTTTACCATTATTAATAGCAATCTCATAACTGACTAGCTCAGTAAGATTCAACAGCTGGGTCCCTCCTAAATCCTCCATATCTGGATCCAGGCCTGCCTTGAGGTGGTGATCTGAGAAGCAGTCAGGGAGAAGGAAGCCTAGACTTCCTTGGGCACCTGCACCTGCTTCACTCTCTCCCATTTTTAAAAACTCATAACAAAGGGAGATCTTTTATTTTCTTTTAAGTGGATTTAACTGATCTTGTTATTGTATATGAAAAAGTGACTAATGATACTGTTCCTAAATTTGAAACCTAGACGAAGTTTCTCATTAGTTCAGAAACTCCTTTTTCAACCTGCTGAGAGAATTCTAAAGGAATGTAACACAAGCAGAAGTGTGCCTTCCTGTCATTCCTCCTCACTGTTAGTTTGCTAGGTCAGTGATGTTTTTTGGTACTGACATTTTTGCAGACTCATCTTCAATAAAAGTAAAGCACAGTAGCCATGAAATTAAAAGACACTTGCTCCTTGGAAGAAAAGTTATGACCAACCTAGATAGCATATTGAAAAGCAGAGACGTTACTTTGCCAACAAAGGTCTGTCCAGTCAAAGCTATGGTTTTTCCAGTAGTCATGTATGGACGTGAGAGTTGGACTATAAAGAAAGCTGAGTGTCAAAGAATTGATGATTTTGAACTGTAGTGTTGGAGAAGACTCTTGAGAGTCCCTTGGACTGCAGGGAGATCAAACCAGTCCATCCTAAAGGAAATCAGTCCTGAATATTCATTGGAAGGACTGATGCTGAAACTCCAATACTCTGGCCACCTGATGCACAGAATTGACTCATTGGAAAAGACCCTGATGCTGGGGAAGATTGAAGGCAGGAGGAGAAGGGGACAACAGAGGATGAGATGGTTGGATGGCATCACCGACTCAATGGACATGAGTTTGAGTAAACTCTAGGAGTTGGTGATGGACAGGGAGGTCTGGTGTGCTGCAGTCCATGGCGTCACAAAGAGTCGGACACGACTGAGCAACTGAACTGAACTGAAAGCACAGTAAGGGATGGTCATGTTATTAAAGCAAATAATAATGAGGCTTATAATAAAAGTCACAGGGACTTTTACTTTTGTGACTAGACATGTGTTTTTAGGATACATGGTGGTTGTACAAACTAGCATTTGTTCGTTTTTTTAGCATGTAATAGGCACTATGGTGGGCTTCCCAGATGGTACAGTGGTGACGAGTCTGTCTGCTAATGCAGGAGACACAGGAGACTCGGGTTCAAGCCCTCGGCCGGGAAGATCGAGAAGGAAATGGCACCCCACTCCAGTATTCTCGCCTGGGAAATCCCGTGGACAGAGGAGCCTGATGGGCTGCAGTCCATGGGGTCACAAAGAGTCGGACACAACAGCACAAATGCACCCACACAGGTACTATGGTGGGTACTTTATATACAACTCACCAGCTTCTAAAAACTCACTCCCTTGCATCAGATGGCGCCAGCACAGTCCAGGGGGAGGGGTTCATCCCTGTGAGTGACAGGCCTCTTCCTCCTCCTGCCAAGTCCTGTTGATGGTGGCTGGATTTCCCATCTTCATACTCTGCCCACCTCCTTCTATATTCAAAACCACTCTTCTCCCTCCTGGCCACCCTGAGTCCCGCCATCACCCTGGGCATCTTCAGCAAGTGCCTGAGACTCATGCAGCCTGGTTTCTTTGTCTCTAAACACCCCCTTGACCCCCAGACATACTCCTCAACCTAACCCAGCCACCCTTACCCTGGTTCTGACTGCCAGCAGAAGCCATACAGCCTCTGAAATCTGAATTCCACCACTCCCTTCCCTGACCACTCACTTTCCTGTCCTTCCAGCTCACTTGTATTCAAGACCACCAACTCTACTATCCTCATGTTATCCACCAGATCTGTCCCAGCTTCACCGCTCTCCTTGGGCACCGAGACGCCTCTGCTCCAGTGTTATCTCTTCCTTGGCCCTTTTTCCATCATCCGTTTCACAAGGGATCTTCATCACAGATACCTCCTCCCATAGCACTTTGCCAGAGACTCTGCTCCTGGGGTACCATCTCTCTCCAGCAAACTCAGTCCAACTCTATGGGATTATTCTGATTAGCGAACAGGCTGCCATATGTAACCCCCTGCCTCTGACCTCCATTGTCCCTTCCAGCCACCTCATTGTGTGCAGTCCATCAAACTGCAGAAAGGAGTTCCCGGCAACCTCCTTCTGCTCCGCACGGTCCAGAGCCTCTTCACACACTCATCCCTCCCTGTGAACCTGCTCTGTCAAGATCGCCCACACCCTCCACGCTGTCAGATCCAGGACACAGACAGCAGACACACCTGCACGCTCCCCCCTCCCGAGACAGTTTCCATGGTGGCGCCGTATCCTCGTCCTGCTCTTACCTGATGGCCTGCTCCTTCTGTTTCTCTCTGCTGTGAAGGCTCCTCTTCTCCTACAGGACCCTAACTGTTCAGGGCCTCTTCCCAGGCTCCCTGCTCTTCACGCTGTATCCTTTTCCCAGGACTTTAAAACTCCTCTATTTTCTAACAACTCTATAATCTATACCTCCCAGTCCAAAACAGAGCACCACAGTTGGTAAGAATAGAAGTGAAACTCTGAGGTAGAGCAGGTATGCCTTTATGTTACATTGCTGTACTTCAAGCAATTCTTTTGCAGCAGAGAGGAAAGGGCAGGAGACAACTTGGCTGCAGGGTGTTGTAGGCGAGTGGAAAGAATGCTGGATTTGAGCTGGATGACTGGCTTCACTAACTGCACCTTCTGTGACTTTGCGTGATTCATTTAAGGTTTTCCCTGTGTGTAAAATGGACGACCCCGAGCACAAAGAAAGCCCTTGTGGATAACAAAGAAATGTTCCATAAATCTTTATTTCATAGATGCAAAAGTTGAGGCAAAAGGTGATGATCATCAGACCACTAGGGGTAGAGAAAGAAACCCCCTGTGAATTCTCTCAGCTATGGAAAAGATGAACAAAATGTTCCAAACTCCCAGACACCAGACCTTCTATTCTAAGATGCTATTTATAGATGGGAAAATGGCTACAGGATTCATGTTGGTAAGAGTGTTCATATGTAATAGCTCAGATGCTACAAGAAAAATAAAATCATTTTTGTAATGATATCAAACAGAGCTGTTAAGCAGTGTTTATAAAATTTCTCTTTTCTGTCCTTTGGCTCTTTCTCCGCTAAAGCTCCAAGAATGTCAGCAATGTTTCCAAACCTAACAGGAGCAAATGTGGCTGGGAGAGAAGGGTCTATGCAACAGAAACAAGGAGCCATCTTTTGTTTTTATTAACTGCTCTGGTGTAAATTCCCAAAGGATGACTGACACAGACTGTTCTGAAAGCCAAGAGCAAAAAGCCTGCTGGACATGCGGGAGCAGAACCTGTCTCCATCGTCACTCACAAGATCCCTGGATTTACTCGGAACAGGAAACAGCTTTCTCAACCAAGATACGTTTTGCTCCACTTCTTTCAACACTTCAAAATTTAAACCCACAGTATCTTAAGAATTCAAATAAGCAAAATAATGTTTCTGATTCTACTGTTCAGGACCGCATTTACTGTCAAGAGTAAATGTGTTCTTGTAGTAGCTGATTGCTTTGGGAACTATTTCCCCTCAGTTTTAAGATTCGAGGAAAATCACATTTTACTGATAGTGGTTTCACATGCTGGATGGGAGACTGTCTTCTGCTTAACTTACCAGATATAGCATCTGAAATTTTTTTTCCCTTTATACAGAAAAGGTGATGGGAAAGCTTCTGAAGAAAGATGCCAGTAAGTTCAGTAGTACATATGTATTTTTCGAGTAACTGCTTCATGAAAGCTTATATAAGCATCCTATGAAATACATCACCATACCTCAGTAATCACAGCTTCAAATACCTATTTCCACCCAGCTGCCTTGACTCAGTCCTGCTCCCAGGCCTTTATGGCTTGGCGTCCCACCATGAGGGATGGTTAGGGGAGCGAGACTTGCACGTGGGTTTAGCCTGAAAGGAACTAGTAATAACAATGGGAGAATAGATCCTGAAAGATGTCATCTGGTCTGCACTAGAGCAGCCTGAAGCTAAAGCCAGGCTCATGTCCTTAGGTATTATGTACTAGGCTGTTTCCCTACCACCTTCTGCCAAGCCTTTGATAGCACACAGGAAGAATTCGTAATTAAAGCACATAAATAGGAATGTAGAATTTCTGAGGAGGAAAGTCAGAGACACTGTTCTTAAAATGGAACTGAATGGAAAGAATAAGATCAGACTGGGTTTCTAAAAGAGCACCCAGGCAAGGTCTCTGGGGCTCTGCAAAAGCCATGTGTATTATCACGCTGTGTTGTGCTAAGTCGCTTCAGTCGTGTCTGACTCTTTGCAACCCCAAGGACTGTAGCCCACCAGGCTCCTCTGTCCATGGGATTCTCCAGGCAAGAATACTAGAGTGGGTTGCCATGCCCTCCTCCAGGGGATCTTCCCCACCCAGGGATCAAACCTACATCTCTTTGGTCTCCTGCACTGGTAGGCAAGTTCTTTACCACTAGTGCCACCTGGGCAGCCCTATTATCACATTAAGTACCAACATTTAATACTAGAGAGAAAACAGTTTTCCAATCTGAAGACGAAATTCAGCCTCACCAAACAGCCAAACATATTTCTCCCCCAATATATTAGGCAACCAACAGAGTTAACAGTTGGGTATCAATGAAGAAACGAGAATGCTCACCTCCATTTCATACATAGGGGGCCCAAGGATGTCTTTCAGAGCATGGAAGTCAATCAAAATTGGCATTTCAGGTGGGAGGGCCAAGTCAGTAGTGTCACTGACAGGGTCGGATTTTCCATCTTCTAAGATGTGTTCTTTGCAACCTAAGGGAGAAAATTTTACTTAAGAACACTCAGAGATGTGCAGGATGAAAATTCATTATCAGTAAACATCAAACAGAAGCTCAGCGGATTTCTAGTAGTTCAGTCACCTTTATACATGTATTAAGGCACAAAAATTCACCTTGTGTATCTGTGGAACACAACAGAAGAATTAGTCTTTCAAGAGCTGCTGAGGATGACACAGAGCGTTGCTCTGTTCAGTTACTTTTACTTGTCCTCATCTCCCCCTGTTAAAGAGTAAGCCCCAGAAGAGCAGCAACCTTGCCTGTCTTCTTTTCAGCCATTTTATTAAGCTAAGAGCAATGCCTGGTACTACTCAACTGCTGGCCTTGAGAGGCCAGAGACTCAAAGGTCAGATGCACAGATCAACGTGTACAATTCTCTGTGAAATCAACACAATTTAAACTGTTCAAGTCCCTCTTCAGAGGAGTTCCATCAGCTGTCCCATTTCTATCGGGCAACAAGAACTTGGAAATGACAGAACCCATGGAAGCAATGCCTCTTGCGTAAACATACAGCTCAGCTCCAAGGTTATCATTTTCCAATAAAAACAAATATAATTGTCAGTGCCTGGTAAGAGAACATGAAGCCTGGCTCGAAACCCCTATAATAATGGACCATTTCCTTTACCTGCCTAAGAGCCCTGGTTGCTGACATCTTGTCAAAGGACTGACTCATTGTGGTTGGGATTAGACATCCCAGGAACAAGAGCCAGCTGCCCTAGCAGACCTTTTCTATTGGTCTTTGTAATTTCAATCTGAGTAAAGAAAAATGTTACTTACATCTATAGCCAGAAACCGAAAATGAGAAGAGGTTTAAAAATGCAGGAAATATCTGGCTCTATTCAGCTTCATTCCCTGCTTTTCTTTTCCTTTAGTTCTGTCATAATTCTTCTAGCTCTTGTTCTATCTCACAAAGTGTTTTAAAAATATTTTTCTTTTATTACTTTCTTTACATATACCCTTCTTTCTGGAGATGATTACTGTATATATTAATACACAATACATGATAATTATAAAGTCACCTAAACATTGTATATTCATATGTATTTATTCTTGTTTTGCTATGATCCTTCTATTCTGATACCTCATGAATTTAAAAGTATTATTTTCTACTAACTCTTTTCTTTTCAAAAGTGACCACTGAATATGTTCAATAATATGAGACCTTAATTTTAGACTCCAATGATAACTGGATACATCCTGGAGTGTCCCCAAGAGATCCCCGTGTCTTGTGGCCTTGCTGTAACATCAGGGTGAAGGCCTCTGTTGGCTTACTATTCTGCTGGACCCTACAAGGCTCTTCTTCAAGACTGAATCATGAGTGCAAACAGACAACAGCTCAGACTTTTTCCTACTTGCTGGCTACCTGACTTTATACAACGAATGAAAGAGAAAACTCTGTAGACTGCAAAGTGCAATGCACACACTGTATCCCAAGTGTGGGTGCTAACCGACAGATAATCCCACAGTCCTACTTCTGCAATGTCACTTGATCTTTGGCTCAATCAGACTCTGAGAAGTCTTCCCCGATCTTTCCAACTTCTTACAGTGCTTACTTATCTGTTTCACAAAATTGAGCAGTTCCTGGGTTACTCGGTGGCACAGGGGAGATTTTCCGCCTGCTGCTCTGTCTGCAGCAGCGCCAATGATCGAGGGTGGGAAGGAACTTAAGTCAACAGCTCAGCTACACACAGATCTCAGAGCGGAACAGAAAGCAGGTGTCACTGCTTAATTAAAATTAATGCACAGGAAAAAAAGCACTACTGTCTAAGGTTACCGTACACTAAAAATGAAGGGCTCTGAAACTCTAGCTGATGCCTAGAAGAGGCTGCAAGTTTCTTTAACCTGTTGTGTTTTGTGTCAGGCTTTCCTGAGATCTGATTACAGTTGCCAGTCTGGAATTCACCATCACAGGAGGAAGGAAAACTGGATGGGTGAAAGCCAATCCACATTTACGTAATCAATGCTTTGGGACATCCCATCACTTTCCGAGTGGAGTAGTGAATTCAGCGCTTTGAGAGTGGGTGGGGGTGGGGAGAGCTACTTTTAATACGACTAGACCTTACAACGCAAAGGATGGCCATTCACTCCAGGCTCTGGGCACAGCAGCTGGGTAATGAAAAAGCAACAAACTTAGAACTAATCTGTGCTTTCAAATATTCCACCATGGAACACAAGCCTAGAGATCTAAAGCTTCATGTCAAGGAAATGGTGCCAGCCAATCAGGAAAGACAGGCTGGCACCGGATTTCAAGAGCCATCTGCCGCACCTTCGTTGTTGTTTAGTTGCTGGGTCATGTCTGACTCTTTTGTGACCCCATGCACTACTGCCCACCAGGCTCCTCTCTGTCCATGGGATTTTCCAGGCTAGAGTGTTGGAGTGGGTTGCCATTTCCTCCTTCTTCAGATTCCTCCACAGGAATCTTCCCGACCCAGAGATTGAACCTGTGTCTCCTGCTTTGGCAGGCGGGCTCTTTACCACTGAGCCACCAGGGAAGCCCCTACTGTACCTTGGGTAACACAAAGGGAGTAAGGAAATGGATTTTCAGAGTGTACACTTTGATTCCTCATTAAACGTCATCTCACCAACATGCCATTCCAGGAATCAGAGCTGAACCCTGAGTCCTCGAATAAGCTTTCAGTACTCAGCTTAAATGCCCCGTTCTCCCTTGTCAGAAGGGATCAGCACCAGGAGAAGACAGTGGCAGCGTCCCTGGGACTCATAATTGGCGCTGCCCCAGATCACAACATTCATGCCAGATGGACTTTCTAAGGCACAGCAAACAACAGCAACAGAACAGGACCCTGTCCCACAGGTCCTTCCTGCTGGAACTGCACAGGTAACTGTCTTCTATGCCCTGATCTTGGGGTAAGCAGTGGTTCTTAACAAATGGGTAACAGTCACATGAGAAAATGATTATTTTACCAAGAAGCTTTTTAAAAAAATAATATTTATTTTTATGTATTTATTTGGCTGCGCTGGGTCTTAGTTGCAGTGGGGCATGTGGGATCTAGTTCCCTGACTAGGGACTGAACCCAGGTCCCTGGCACTGGGGTCTTAGCCATTGGACCACCAGGGAAGTCCAAGAAGTTTAAATTATAAAAGCCAAGTTACATTTTCTGGTTACCAAATTAAAGTAACCAATAAAGTTTAAGAAATGACAAACATTTCTTCAACATTAAAGAGAGTGGAGAGATCTTCTCAAATACTACTGCTTATGGAAATATAAGTTGATTCAATCTTTCTGGAGAGCCATTTGTCAATATATTGAAAGTTTCCTAAATATTCATAATCTCACACACAGTGATTCTATTTCTCAGGAACCTATCTTTAACTTTAAACAAATGCTTAGATAACAAATCTGCTCACTGTAGCACTATTTTTAACAGCAAAAATTAGATCCAATATAAAGATGCAACATTAGGAGCATGATTAAGTAAACTGTGGTACACCCACAGATCTAATAAAATACTAGACAGTCACTAAAACTGCTTTCTAAGTGTTCTTTCTAATTATATTTTTTCCCTAAGTGTTTTTAAGTGATGCAAGAAAAGCCTTTTGGAACAACATCAAATGGAGGAAAGACGAGTAAAATTTCTCATGCCATGAATCTTACTAATATAAATGTATATAAGAATGAAGTTATATAACACAAAATGTTAATACAAGTTGTTCCCTGAGTTATGAGGTTAAAATTACATGATGAGATAGTCGATAAATAAAAGTCTCCAATCTTGGCTCTGGCTTCCTAGTTGGCCTTGAAAAAAGCTACTTTACCTCTCCATATCTCGTTTCCCAATCAGTAAAACCGTAACAATTATAGTAACCCTTAGAGAGTTGCTGGGGGAATTTGATAATTCAAAAAGCTTTACTATTCATAAATGAAAAACTGAATTATACAGAGCAGTATTTAACGTAGACTTCTAAGACCCACATGTCTTACTCCATAGCCCATTTCACTGGAAGAAAACAAAATGCTTTCTGCACCCCAACCCCACCCAGGGCCCCACAGACAGGGCTTTGACCGCACATGACCGTAGGGGATGACATAAATTATTTTTTCTATTCTATTTAAGAAAATAGAAAAAGATACCAAGACTCAAGACTCTGCCCCATGTTTCTCATCAGTATTATCAGCCCGTCCTGAGTCTAATTCAGGACATAGCCAGGGTGGTCAGGGCATAACCAAGGGGCTGAATGGCATGAAGGTGGCAGATAAGCAGATAGCACCAGAAGCTGAAGCTGCAAGGTACTTGCTCTGCTGGCACAGCAAATGTGGACCTTGGTACAGCAAGGGTGAAACCCGACGTCACCACAGCTACTACCAAAGGATATTCTATAGCTGAGAACTCCTGGGGCACGAGGGGTAGAGGGGGGGATGTCAGCCTTCCAAAGCAGCTGTCACCAGGACACGATCACGTGATATTTCCCAACCACTTTTCCCATCAGAGGAACATGATTTACATAAACAAGCCCTAGTGCCAAAGAATCACTGTGGGAAGGAGGGACAAAGGAAGGTCCTAAGAGAGGAGGCAGACAGGAGGAAGAACAGAGGGGTGTAATACCTCAGCAAAGTCCAGTAGCTTTCTTGTTTGTTTTTAAAAAAGTTTCTTACCTTCTGAACAAATCTTGCAGGAAATGGTGTCTCTGAGCAAGTGATCCAACCGAGAGAAAGTAGCAGAGGCCAGGATCAGGTACCAACACCAACCGCTACTCCCAGAACGTGGCAGAAAAAAAAACTCCACCCTACCACACACAGCCTCAGGTTATCAACAATCACCTTTACTCAAGACAGAACCTTGCAGATATCACTTATTCCCTATATTCTGCTTAACTTGAAGCATATGCTACACTCTCTAGCCCCCTCTCATGAGTTCAAAAGCTACATTTTGTGGTATAGACATAAAACAAACCCCTTCTTCTCGATTATGAAAGAAGAAGTATTCATTTTCATGAATAACAGACTCCTTTGGGGTAGGGATGGAGGAGAGGATGGGGTGTACAATACTGTTGACTCCAACCAGCAATCAAGTAACAGGGGTGACTCAGACACAGAGGGTTAATTCTCCAAAGGAACAAATGCTACCTGATCTGTCATACTAATACGATGTCCCCAAGAACGTCCAGATCTCATTCTGAGGCTTAGCAGAATTCAGGAAGTGTCAGGAAATTCAAGTACAGAATGGAACCACGATCCATTAAAATTTAAGAACTAGGCAGAAAGTAAAAAGTCTAGTCCAATCCTTCATTTTATACTCCAGGAAAGTGATGGAAGATTAAGCAAATCTCCTGACGTCCACAGTAAATCACAGACAGCCTCGGGATTCTGGATGTCCGGTCAAGGGCACGTTTTGTTCTACCTGAAGTCCAGTTTAGGAAAGCTGCCTGTAGCTCAGGAGTTCCTTGACAAGTAGCCCGGTGGCAAATTTAGAGGTTATTTTTTCCTGACTGAAAATAATCAACTCATCTGTCATCACATACAGGTTCCCATCTATGACTGTTGTCAGAAAAAAACGTGCAAGACTTAGAAAAGAGCAAAACAGATTACTGGGCGAGCTGTCCAGTGTCCTTCCAGGCTGTGCCTTGGTGCCTTTCAGCTATTTTCCTGTAAGCTATAGGAAACTAACAGTAACAGAGATGATTCCTGTCCACAGAAATGAAAAAGTATTTTGTCCTCTCCCTTTCCCAAGAAGCTGGTTTTGCAAATTAATTTCAGCATTCCTGATCACCTATATAGATGTCTATGTTTTGAATTCTCCATGGAACCAGATCTTACTAAGATCGATCTTACTGGTTCTCTCATTAATAAATGAGTTCATTTAAATGTTTAACACATGTTCATTTTATATCTGTGTAACAGTGATGATTTTGCCATTAAAAATTTTTATCCTTTAATACTGAACAAAAACAAATCTTTCTAAAAAGTGACCAATTCCCACAGGAGTCAACCCTTATTTAAGCTGAAATGTTTAGATTTTAAAACTTTAGGGCCTCAGACAGACACACCAAATTGCTTTAGATACAAAAACATGAACTTTCCATTTTCAGTATTCCTGATTTTGGGTAGATCCTCAGAAACATCCAGGAGAGATACAACTGATCCTCTTTATTTCCAAGAGGCCTTGGAGTCAGACAGCTTGGATTTGTGGTCCATTTCTTACAAGCTGGTATGATTTTGGGAAATTTCCTTTTTCTGGGGGGTAACTCCCTTAATTATGATAATAAGTATGTAACATACTGTTGATCATTTTAGCCACTTGAAGTGTACAATTTGGTGGCATTAAATACATTCACAATGTTGCTGCAACCTTCACCACTACCTATACTTGAAACTTTATTATCTGCATATAAACTCTGAACCCATTAAACTGTAACTTCCTGTTGTTTCACTCCTACATCCAACTGGCAACCTCTATTCTACTTTTCTATCTCAATGAATTTGCCTGTCCAAGCAACTACATATTAAGTGGACTTCTGTAATATTTGCCCTTCAAGGTCTGGTTGGTTTTACTTAAGCATAATATTTTCTAAGTCCAGTCATGCTGTCGAATATATATCAAAAATTCCCTTTTCATGGCTGAATAATATTCCATTACATGCAGACACCACATTGTGTTTATCTATTCACCTGCCGATGGACACGGGCTGTTTTCATCTTTTGGCTGTAGTGAATGCTGCTGCCATCAACACTGCTATCATTCCTGCTTTCAAGTCTTTTGGATATATACCTAAAGGTGGAATTGCCTGCTTACAAGGTCATTCTATGTTTAACTTTCTGAAGAACTGATGGACTGTTTTCCACAGCAGCTGCACCACTTTATATTCCCATTAGCACCACACAAATGTTTCAGTTTCTCCACAACCTCACCAATGTGTGGCTTTTTATTTTCCATTTTATTACAGCCATCATACTGGATATGAAGTAATGGCTCACTGCTGTTTTCATTTGCATTTATCTAATGACTAACAATGGCAGGCATCTTTCCATGTGCTTATGGGCCATTTGACCATTTTCTTTGGAAAAAGTGTCTATTCAAGTCCTTTGACTATTTCTGAACTGGGTTGGTTTTTGTTGGTTGAGTTGTAGGCAGGCGTTCTTTATGCATTCTGGATGTCAATCTCTTATCAGTCACATAATTTGCAAATATTTCCTCCCATTCTATAGGTTTTTTTTTTTTTCTTACTTTCTTATGTCTTTTAATGCACTGAAGTTTTTAATTTTGAGGAAGCTCAATTTACTTACTTTTGTTACCTGTGCTTTTGGTTTCATATCCATGAAGTCATTGCCAAATCTAATGTCATGAAGATTTTCCCCAATGTTTTATTCTTGATGCTTAATAATTTTAGCTCTTAAGTTCAGGTTATTGATCAATTTTTAGTCAACTTTTATATATATTATAAGGTAAAGGTCCAAATTCATCCGTTGCATGTGAATATTCAGTATTCCCAGCAACAGTTTGCTGAACTTTCCCCACTGATCTAGGCATCCTTATTAAAAATCAACTGACCACATATGTGAGCCTTTCTTTCTGTTCTATTTGTCCCGCTGGCTTATATATGTTTGTCTTTATGCCAGTACCATACCACCTAATTACTGTAGCTTTGTAGAAAGTTCAAAGTCAGGACATGTGAGTCTCATATTTTGTTCTTCTTTTTCAAAGATTGTTTTGGCTATCTGGGGCCCACTGAAATTTCACATGAATCTGAAGACTAGCTTTTCCATTTCTCTGAGAAAGGATGTTGAAGTTTTGGAAGACAGACTGCATTGAATCTATAGATCTCAACAATGTTAAGTCTTCCTATTCATGAACACAGGATATCCTTCCATTTACTTGGGTCTTAAAAAATTTATTTCCATCAATGTTTTGTAGTTTCTAGCCTACCAGTCTTTTGCCTCCTTGGTGAGATTTATTCTTTGGTATTTAAGTTTTTTAGATGTTATTGTAAATGGAACTGCCTTTTAAATTTCATTTTCAGATTGTTAATTTCCCTAAGCCCTTTAAGCTCCATTTCCTCATCTGAAAAGAGAGAAATGGTATGTACACTGCAAATAGCTGTTATAGGGATAATGGATACAGGATATACAGGAATAATGAAATCATAGTATAGCTTCTAAGGTTAGGGTTGGAGCTGTTCAGCCTAAATTAAAATCTGACATTTACTAGCTGTGAACCTTGGGACTTTATTTAATCTTCTGTGCCTTAGTCTTCTCATCTGTAAAATGGGCCTAAAAATAACCTATCTTATAGGATCATTAAGAGGATTAGATGAGTAAATACATACATGTAAAGTGCTTAGGAAGGAGTCTAGCAAACAGCAGGAACTTTATAAATGACAGTTAGCCTTCTTGCCTGAATTGTCACAGAGCCCTCTAATTTGGTTTCCCTTCCTAGTTTCCTATCATCCATTTTATTCACTCTTTGTAAATGAATCTTTCAAATCACTACTCTAATTACATTATTTCCAGACTTAAAATTAATCTTTACTAGGTTTTCGTTACAAATTAAGCAAATTAACTTCCAAGAGTTGCATTCAAGACCTACCACCATATAGTGTCAAATTACCTTTCTAATCAAAGCTCCCACTGGAATGCCTTTTAAACTGAAAGAGTACATAACCACCACCCATAACTCGACTAACATTTAAGGAACACAGTCCAGGGTAAGAAACTTCACTCTAGAGCCCCTATCTGCATAATGTCAGATTACAGGAACTCTAACCTTACCACACCAATTCATCACAAGTGCTTCATACAAAACAGGTATTCAATTATGGTTTGCTGAATTAAGTTGAATTTGCCTACTGCATTCTTTTTTTGAAAATGTTACTGGAATACAGTTGATTTACAACACTGTATTAATTTTAGGTGTATAGCATAGTGACTGCCTATTGCATTCTTAAATCTTAGTAACGTGTGGACAAACGACAAATCACCAAAAACGCTTAATCACTACTTGATTTGCCAAGAAATTACCAGATTTTTAATGCTGACTTTGTCAAGTAAATATAAAGGTTTTTAATAAATGAAAATTTAAGGCTGTAATAAAAATATTACTGAATGATTAAGATTTTTTCTTGAAGGTTGAATCCAATCACACTGGGCTCCTGAATCCTGAAGCAGTGGCAAAATGAAACTTACAGACTGGCTCCACTGCATTTGTGTGCAGAGTGTAGGATGGGTGCTACTAGGTGTATTAACAGGAAGTTGGCAGAGAGGTGGTGCATGAACCAATGAATGGGAATACTGTTGACATCTCAACTCCTTAGCATACACCGGAATGTAAACATGGATCCAGACCCCATTTAGCTATAAAGGAAAAGACTTGTATGGCTGTAGTTATAAAACTACTCTTAAAAAAAACTGAGTAGTCTGCTTTAAAAACTGAGACGTGATGCTGGGATTATAAGTGACTTTTGTTATTTCTTACAAGACAGTAGAAGTATGTGCCTCAAAGCTAAACTGACCACAGATGAAAAGCATCGGAGAGCCTTCTCTTAGGAAGGCAGAAAGGGGAAAACAAAACATCTAAAAACAACTCAGAAAAACCTGAATGTCTTCAACTATATAATTTGTCTGTCAGTTTCAGGTTAATCTTTTCCAGAAAACCATCTTCCCAGCCAGAGGAAGTGTGCTGAATGCAACTGAGATTCAAGTTACTGACCCTGGCTGCCAAGGCATTTGTGCCTGCATAGTTTCAATCTGTTTTTCTTTCTTTTTTTTTTTTTAAAAGAAACTAGTCATAATGGAGAAATCTGTGGATCAGATGCCCAGAAAAACCTTCATGCTAGCAATTAAGTCTTTCAAGCCCTTTCTGCCAATACTTTCTTCATTATTTTGGGGATCTACTAAACATTTCTATACAGTAACTGTTGAGATAAAGATGGACATTATGATTGTGAACCATTTCTCATCTATTCATGAAAATAAAGAACATCAAAAAAGGTATCTGGAAAACTTTTTCCCCCATCTATTTCAATTAATTCTGAGATGTAAGTAAATGACTATTTTGTCTCAATTTACTAAAGCCAAATTTTAAAAGCTACAATATTTATAATAAATCAAATGAAGCTTTCAATGATCAATTCAATGCCTCTATAGCACTTTAAAAACCAGCATTTATCCCACATCTAAATATTATTTGTTTCTATATACCTCTCCCAATGGACCACCTGTTACAAGTTCTCTTTCATTTCCTGCCCAGAATCCAATCTAGAACCCAGCATATCTTAAGTGTTCAGTGACTGTTAGTTGACTCATGGAATAAATCAGTGTTACACAATGGTCCAAAACATACGACCCTAACTTTGTACCAGACAAGAGAGCTTGTATCCTGTCTCCCAGGGTTTTTTTTTTTTTTTGCATTAATAGATCTCCTTTCCTGTGTCAGATATTCAGAAAATAGTCTTGGGGAACTACTTGGATTAGCGGTTACGAAGTAGAGACTGTCTGTAGCTTTTTTAAAAGTAGGTATTATTTTACTACCTTGTAACTTAAGGCTGTTTTTGATAATATATGCCAATGCCACCCAAAAGCCACTGCAACTTCCTACATGATTCATTAAGTGGAACAATGACTTTTTAATTCGTTGTCAATATTTGATTTTCCTGTTTCCAAATACAGTTTAAAGAGCAAACATTTATTTGTTGCCTATCATACGGAAGTAAGGTTTTTCCTTCATTACAGCTTCCTGACAGTCTACATAGTCAAACAAATCTCTCTTAAACCAGGCCAGTACTGAAGAGGGAACAGTCAGTGAATCAGCATAAACATCAGAACAGAATATAGAATATCTTCATGATACGGGAGTACATTCCAACGTGACATTTTCATCTCAACATTAGAATACCAGTTGGTTCTGGATATTTGGACACAACATACTGCCTAATATCCCTACAAATGTGAAGGATTTAGCATAGAAAATCTTAATCTCTAAATTTAATTGGATCTTGGTTTGCAAAATCCAATTAGCTGTAATAGAACCCTACAAACTCCTAAGACTTCAGAACCACCAGCAAGCCAGCCAGGTGCCCTGGGACTGAAACTCTCTCTTAAATCCATATTCCTTAACAGTTTATCTTAGCTGTTTCTTTGACGATTACAAAACTTTATTTGTCCTGAGTCACTAATACAGTCAAAGGAAAGATAAGCATGAGCAGATGAAGAAAAGACTTTAAAATCCTAAAAATGCAAAAATGAACCAAAACTTCTTGGCCCTATCTGTGCAACCTGGGTCTTTAATAAGAAACCAGCTCAAGTTTGATGGATGGATATAACAGTATAAACTTAAATGCTCGCTTAGAAAAACCCTTCTGATAATAAAGTGTCTTAGACTGTAATGACTATTGAACCGTTACAGCCTTTTAAGACAGTAAATTCTGTAAGGATCAAAGCTGTGCTGTTTAAAAATTAGGAAAATGTAGACCAATTTAAATTCAGCCCCCACAGCAACACTAAAACTGTGGCCTGTCACACTCTGTTCAAAGACCTCTTAACATCCAATGGAGCCATTTCTTCAGAAACTGAAAATCAGACTTCTGAGTATTATTGTAACAATCTAAAATAAACAGCTCAAGCATCTGGTCTGTGGTTTTGGGTTCAGAGGCAAGCATACAAATTACTCTCTCTTTTTTGTTCTAACACTCGCCAGAAACGAAGATACGGGATTTAGGTTAAAATGCTTGAGGATTTTTATATGTAACTGGAACCAAGTAATAAGAAAAGACTCAATTACCCTCACTTCATTAAAAACAGCTAGCAAAGTTTTTATGTGCTAAAACAAAACAAACAAGAACAGTATCAATAAAATCCATCCTCATTAAAAGTTGACTAAATAAAGGTTGTTTCAGTTGTTACTAAAGAATCATCCATTTGCTTGTGGTCTCATTAAGCTTTCCTCCCCTCAAGGCCTACCCAATTGTGCTTCTCTGTTTTTGCTGGACAACAATTTCCACTCTCTATTAACAACCCAAACCACAGGTTTTCTTTAAAACTCTAAACAAACTATTTTAATCTTCAGGAATGGGGGTTGTATTATCAGAAATAAAATGTATAACTTTCTTTAAAATAAGTTTAGAAAAGTCTGTGCGAGCCAGCTCTCAAGACGGTCCCCGTGGCCCTACCCCGCGGAGTGCCACTTCTCTACGAGGATTGGCAGGTGTGACCCATGGAGCATGGCAGAGTGAGGATTATAAAAGCCTGCAGCTTCTGTCGCGAGCTCTCTGTTTCTTTCCTAGCACAGTTCTCTCACTAAGGGAAGCCAACAGCCATGTCCTAAGCCTAGCGAGAGGCCACTGTGGCGAGAAGCTGAACACTTGGCCATCAGTCAGCAAGGAAGCCATGCTGTCACGTGATACTGTGATTTTAAGAAGTAGTTCTCATCTTGATCTGACCACCACTGTGGCTCACAACCCCCAAGGCGTTTAGAATATCCTAAGTATTGACAGTGATAAAGGTGTCTTTCCTTATGTGAATGAGGTGACTTCCAGGAGTACCCAGGACAGTCCTGGTGGCCAGGAGATTAGAGGGCTGGAACTTTCTTTCCCGCTCCCTGATTTCTGGGGAGGGGGCAGGGCTTGAGGCTGAAGAAGTCACCGCTGGCCAGTGATCTAGTTAATCACAACTAAGCAATGAAGCCTCCATAAAACCCCAAAGCAGAGCTCTTTGGTCCATCTTTGGAGAGCTTCCCTGTGCCCACCTGTTGGGCCCCAGGCTCCGTGAGGACAGAGGCTCCTTTGTTCTGGCCCTGGCCCTATGTAGTTGATTCGTACTCTTTAATATCCTTTCATAATAAACCGGTAATCTACTGGGTCAAAGGGGTCTCCTGAGTTTGGTGAGCTGTTCCAGCAAATTAATGAAGGCAGAGGAGGAGGTCATGGCAACCTCCAATTTGAGCCAGTTGGTCAGAAGTCCAGGTAATAACCTGGGCTTGTGACTTGTCTCTGAGTGAAGGGTAGTCTAGCGAGGCTGAGCCCTCTGTCTGTGGAGCAGAACGCTGTCTCCAGGTGGGTAGTGTCAGAACTGAGTTGAATTTGTGGACCCAGTTGGTGTCCCCAAACTGCTCGTCAGTGTGGGGAAGCATCCACCCGTGCACTGGAACCGGGTCTTGGAACCCTTTTCAGCTCAGAGGCACGTCAGTGAGCCTAGAGGCAGATCTGCCTCAAGCTGAGCCTCGAGCTGAACCTCCAGCTGGCTACAGCTTGATGAGAACCTCACTAAAGGTCTCAAGCCTCAACTACCCAGCTAAACTGCTCCTGTGTGCCAGACCCACAGATACAGTGAGATGACAAATGTTTGCTAACTTCTGGGGCACTAAGTACAACTTTTGCTTTACCAAGTTTTGGAGTAATCTGTCACACAGCACTGAACAATGTAAAAATCCCAAAGATAAAGGGACAGATCCCATTTGGGCAGAAGACTGTTCCAAGAAGTCAAAGACAAAAGAACTTAGCAAAAAGTTACACAAAGCCCAGAAGTTACTTCCTGAAGACATTATTATACATAGTGTTTTCAAAAATAAAAGAAACCCATGACATTAGACAAGAGAATGGATATGCTCCAGATATGGAGATGACAAGTAGTGGGGGAAAAAGAGCTGAAAAAGAATCAAAAGCACTTGTTTCTCCTGCAGGAACAGCTTCCTGTTTTGGAAGCCACGCTTAAAATAGCCACTGTGAAGTATGCTGAGGGCTTGAGAAGTCAATGCCAGGAAGCCACAACAAAGAGCTGAAAGCAGCTCGACAGAAGAGGATTCCTTCGGAGGAAAGGACCCAAGAAAGGCTAAGGGGAAAGCCACCCGAGCAGATGAGTGGGATGTGCGGCGAGGAAGGCCCGTGGGAATGGCGCTCTTGCCCGGCATCCCCGCCGCCCCCGCCTGCCCTGGCACTGGGCAGGCCCGCTGCTGCAGGCAGGAGGACCCTCCCCCTCGGGCAGCACATTCTCGCCACCGGCAGAGTGCAGACACCTAGGGGAATCAAAGCCAAAGAAGGCAGAGAACAGTGCCATAAGCTTTGAATATTTTATTTTGATGGATTTTTAAATGTGAAGTCGTCTAGAAAGGATATCAAAAATTAAGGATATTGTTATCTGCCTGCTTCCACTATATTCCATTGATTCCACTGTCCTACATATGGCAAACGTATCAGAGAACCAATACATGTTGAAATGCAACTCAGTCAAACTGCGATCTAGACTGAACTAGCGAAAACTGCTGCAGAGTTAGATCTATGGTCTAGCCAACCCGATGTTTTGTGGTCAGCAAGGGGCCCAGGGCATCTATCATGAGGGGACAGGCATATTTTCACTGACATTAAATCCTATTGCTTCTGACTCATACCACCCAACCACTTAACCCTTTTTCCAAACTACAGCTTCTGTTTTCCTATGGACTGGGAAGTAGATGGCTAAGCTTATAAAGATGTGTCTGTTAACAGTTAAATAGGCAAGGCTTAGTCTTTACTGGGGAATTTTGCAAAGGGACTTACACATTCAATCAAGAGTCAAATTAGACAGCTTACTGAGAATCCTACTCAACTGAGATTTTACAGCAGTCAATCAAGTGGCCCAAATGTACAAAACAAAAGCTAAAGAGATTGGCAATTCTTCACAGGCTTTTTTTCCTGATTCCTTTGTGTATCACCACTATTTCTCTTCAACGTTCTCCTGGAGGTCCCTGCTAGTTCATTAGGAAAGAACTGAAATAAAAGCTATAATGATCAGAAAAGAAAAAGTAAAAACTGATATTATTTGCATTTGTGATAGCTGATGGTATATGGAGGGCTTCCCTGGTGGCTCAGACGGTAAAGAATCTGCCTGTGTTGCAGGAGACTTGAGTTCGATCCCTGAGTTGGGAAGGTCCCCTGGAGGAGGGCATGGCAACCCACTCCAGTATCTCATCTTTGCCTGGAGAATCCCCATGGACAGAGGAGCCTGGTGGGCTACAGTCCATGGGGTTGCAAAGAGTCGGACACAACTGAGTGAAAATTGAAAAAAAATCAGTGCTTCAATTTGGCGAGTCTGCTGGATACAAGTCAATATAGTATTCTCACAGAGTAGCAACCGAAAGAATTAGAAAATTAAAAATACTTTTACAATAATATACACACATAACACATACATACAAGATCTATTAACTAGGAATATATCTAAAGAAAAAATATGCAAAAGCTCACCACTACAACTATTAAAACACTTAAAAACATTTATTAAGACTTAAATAAATGAAGCTAATCATGAATTAGAAGACTTGCTAATATCAAATTATCAATTCTCCCCAAACTGATTTATAGATGCAATCACAATCAAAATATCAGAAAGTGTTATTTAGCCTCCAATTTAAAAAAAAAGTGTCATTTATTTAGTGATTTACTGGTACAGAGTCACCAAGCTGATTCTAAAATTAATACAGATATTTGATGAACCTACATACAATAGCCAAAGCAATCTTGAAGAAAAATAAAGCTGGAGAATTTACACTACTAGGCATCAAGACCAACTGAGATATAGTCATTCTTGAAACCAAGTATGATGCTAACACTCGAAATTTCATCCCAGGCCCAAAGTACCCATCTATTTACCGTAAGTCAGCTAGTTTAATTCATTTTTCCTTTAAGTGTTTATCTGAGATCTCCATAACATAACCAAATACATACTGCCTGAAGTGACATTTTTAAAGTTTATCCATAACAACATCTAACACACCTCATGTTAAATCTGTTCATCTGTCTTTTTTCATCTAATCAATTTTTCAGATGACTTCTATAAGAATAGTTAAGAAACCAACATCTTGAGGCACATTAAGTTTAATGTAGCTTCTCCAATAAATACCACACTTTCCAAAAATAATTTAGAATGCTCCATCTTCTGAGAAACTTCATAAGCATTGGTTATAACTTGAATCCCTGGCTGGAGATAATTTTTGAGGAAGAGAATCTTATAGGTATTAAATGAACATATATGGTAAAAGAGTATTTGAACAAATGGACCTAAGCTAACTCTTTACAGAGAAACCTCCAAACTGCAAAACTGAATAATGGGATATCTGTGTCCTAGGCTAAAAGGCAGGCCAAAGTAGAATAAAACTGCAACCACAAACTTTTATCTTTCGATCCAGCTAACATCGCAGAAAGGAAAAGGGCAATTTAGAATACACTAATAGCATACAAAAAACATAGGCAGGGCTGCTTTCATGAAATAATTCCCATACTTTATAGGTGAGTGACCGACACCATAAATATTCCTCCACTAACACAAATCAATTAGGGATCTCACTCGCCTTTTAAATTCTATTATTTGTTCCGTGTAACTGCCAGTTAAGACCTCACAAATACAAAGACAACTGTTCAGAGACCAGTATTTCTGGGTCTACTCCAGAAAGTTTGTTCGATATGCTGGAGGTTTCTGCCTGTTTTTAAAGCTTGTGGCCTGAAATTACTTTTCTTCCTGGCAGTAACTCTAAGACCAGCAATATTTTTAACATTAAAAATAACTCCCTTACTGAATTACTCGAAATTTCTAAAACAACTTTATACTCTAATTTTAAATAATTCAATTTCTTAATGAGAAACTTTCAGTTACTAAGCTAGCTCCATTTGAATTTTGTGACATGAAAACCTGAAAGAGATTTTTTTTGACAGAAAATTTTCGTTTGGCTTGCTTAAGGTCATAAACATCAATTCAGAATATCTTATAATTATTTTACTAAAATCTGGAGGAGAGTCACTTACAGGTAATTCAGACCCAGCTTTGGAGTCCCATATCTCCTAATAAGAAATACAATCAAAATCGTCATCTCAAGAGACAAGTCCTTATCCTAATTATTCAATCGGACACGACTGAGCAACTTTCACTTTCACACTATGGGTGTCCTTGGTAGTATCTTAACCCAGATTTACTTAACTATGTATCATTTAGGATTTGTTCTGTCTGTGAATCATTGATTAAAAAAAAATAACCAAATAAATGTCACCATGAAACACTATGTTCTCACATGGTTCATAAGCAGTTTGAATAAGTTCTTGAATATCTGTAGGTTATTTTTAAAAAGCTAATATGATCACAGACATTATTAGGAATATGCTAATAGATATAATAAGCATTGTGTAACTATGAAAAGCTTCTTTAAACATCAAGTCCCCATTGTTGTACAGCAGAAACCAACACAACATGTAAAGCAAGAATCCTCCAATTAAAAATAAATTTAAAAAATACATACCTCTGAATGTATAAGTTCCAAAAGAAACCATCAAAATCATAAACACAATTTTCCAATTGTGTCAAGTAAATAAACTCACTTAACTCTCTGCCTTTCTATTATATCACAGACAAGAATAAAAGGACATAGGCTCAGGTGCTGGAGGCCACAGCAAAAGAGAATATTCTAAGAATTAGGAAAGGAAACTCATGAGGATGTAGGTGTTACATTCAGCAAGGAAAAAAAGAGAAAACTATCTCAGTTCTCCACGGTCACTCAGCTGCAACAGTGATGCCATTCTTGACAGGCTATCATCTAGAGGCTATCATCTAGAGTACTTTTCAAAAATCCAGATTTCCGAGAATCTTCTGAACATGTGTTTATCTTTAAACAACCCCCGACCCTGCCCACCACCAAATCCTATTAAAATGACAAGTAAGGGATTTAAAAAAAAAGGATAAACCCAGAAAAAGAAAAAGAAAGAAGACAAAAGATGCTGACAACATTTTGGGTAACAGCAAGTAGATGGGCAAGAAGTAATAAACATCTAGCAGGCTAGAAAAAGTAGAAACTTTAATGTCTGTGAAGGAGGTAGGTGGGGGCAGGGGGTGGTTATCCACAAAATCCTACAAAAAAGGGCTCAGGAATCTGAGGTATCCCTGAAAATATGGGTGAGATGTGGGATTAAAGACAAAACATTTTTAAAACTGTGTAAGAAATAATTGATTGCCCAGGTGGCTCAGTGGTAAAGACTGCCTGCAGTGCAGACGTGGGTTCGATCCCTGGGTTGGGAAGAATCCCTGGAGAAGGAGATGTATCCCCGCTCCAGCATTGTTGCCTGGGAAATCTCATGAGCAGAGGAGCCTGGCAGACTACAGTTCATGGCATCACAAAAGAGTCGCACATGACTTAGTAACAAACAACAACAAGAAACAATTACAGGTTTAAGATCCCTATTCCTACTCTACATAACAAGGGCACTATCCTTTACCAACAGAAGGTGGCAGGTTTACTTTTGGGAGAAATGAACCAGCGAGGTTCTGGGCACAGTGCAAGCTGGGATGAAGCACATATGAGGAAGAAGAGGATTTGGGAAAGTCTACTTGTTGGATGGCATCACCTACTCAGTGGACAGGAGTTTGAGCAAACTCCAGGAGACAGTGAAGGACAGGGAAGCCTGGTGTGCTGCAGTTCATGGGGTCACAGAGTCAGACACCACTTAGCAAATGAGCAACTCTTTGGATGATATTGCTGTTAAAGGCACTGTGTTTAGCAATAGAAGGAAAAGCAGGAATGATGCTTTACTGCCTCTATTCCACTGAACTTATCACAAATTATGGTTCTTCAGCCATATTCATCAAACTTCTGTCTAGAAAGAGCTATGGAAATGGTAGGACATCTAATAAATCTCTTTACTATGAAAGAATAAAGAGATTCTCTATTCAAGTCATGTTTGTTAAAGCAAATTTTGGCAACCATGCAGCAGCACGGTTAAAACATTTTAACTCAAATATCCATATTTCATTAAGTCGAAGAATAGACTGCTTCCCTTTTTTTTCCTTGTCACCACCTCCACAATTGTTTTCCTAAGAAAAAATAATTTACATTATATCTTAATTGTGTACCTAACAAAGAAAATGTGTGAGAAAAACAAATGATTATACATGAAGCCATTCCGGAGAATAAATATCTGCCCTTGCACGACTTAGACAACGACGATTTTTTTTCCGTAACTGCTATAGCAACTTTCTATGCTGTAGATACTGAAAGACTTAACAGCCTGGATCAGAGAGAGATACGTGAACACCAGGAGCCAAACATAAAGTGTTGCATCATTACAAGCTCGAGAAATATATCCCTAAGGCATTAATACTGAGTTATTATTCCTGCCGAAATTCTGCATTCTTTGCAGAAAAGAATCCTCTTGATACATCAACCATCAAGTTTAACTTACACACTGGATGCCTTTCCCAGTGGAGGAGTGCATGCCCTCGCTGCAAGGACCACCCCACACCATCTCTCCACGTCCAGCTTTGTTTCCGTTCACTTCCAGCCGCCAAGCCTGCGGGGGCCAGGCCCAGGTCACCCACCTTCCCCCTCAGCCGCGTCAGGACGGTCCAACCTGGCTTCTCTGTGCTGCCCCTCTGCCACTTTCACAGCAACAGCTCGGCAAATGGCCCCCAGCTTCCTGTCCAAAGAGCGGACCCCTGCCTCTCGGGTGTACCTGCCATCAGAGAAAAAATATTTTAATTTTGGCTAAACATCACCTGTAAAAGCAGAATTAATGTGATTAACAACTATACTAGAAGAAGCGTACATTTAAAAGTGTATTACAGTTTCTTGAGTATTAACAGCCTCATCTTTAAAAATTCCTCAGTATTCTTATTGCTTAAACCAGCTACAACTTTTCCTTTTATATAGAGTATCTTGAACTACTACCCTCTACTTAAAAATGAATTATTGGCTCTTCAATTTATAGCGCCAAAGTAAATTTTGCAGCACATAAAATATCATTTACTCTTTGATATGTATAAAAGCTTTCTTACAATTTGTTGATTTAAGAAAATTCTGACAAATTTATTACATGTGAAATACTGCTGAAAGAATCAGAAAAATAGAATTTTTTCCTAACTAAAGCAAAAAATAATTTGAGACAGAGAATGGAGTCTTTACCTGGAACTGTGCTAATTACCCCATTCAGTGTATTTTCATTGTAGAGACCTTCTAAAGACAGAAATATGCTAATGATGCAAGCAGTGTGAGTCAGTGGAAAAGGTTCTAGATGTGGTTCAGCAGAGCTGTCTTAAAAAACTTCCGTGTTAGACTTAAATTCCGTAAGCTACTTCATAATCCTTTATACAATACAATCAAGTTTGGCACCCAGCTTTGGGTGAGTTTGAACACACAACATCAGCTAGAGAATACAGTTTTATCCAGAAACCTGCATCTGATTAGGCAGCCAAACACACAGTCACGACTCTGGGAAAGCAGACTTTTTAAGTTCTGAGAAAAGACAAAACTCTTGGCTAAACACTCTATAAAGTAAAAAGTTTATTTCAATCAAAGGAATAGAAGGATATAGGAATAAAGTCCATATTATACACATGCATGTAATTTCAGTAAGAAAGAAAATAGGGAGGCACCTTAAAAATAAACCAACATGTAAAAACAAAAACCCAGTGTAGCTTCCTAGACAGCTATTTGATGAGCTCAGACGAAAAGGTCTGGACAAAAGATAAAAGAGAAAAGGCCTGAGGATGCTTTCAGAAGGATGGCATGAACATGCAGAAATGGGACCAGGAAGTTCAGAATGAACTGGAGCTTGCCAAAAATAATAAGGACATCATCAACAGCGAGATTTTTTTTTAGGTGTTTAGAACAATAACAGGCTAGGAACTAAGGCAGACAGTATAATATTAACCTCGACTAGACGAAAGTAGACATATCAACCACTGGTTTGGTTTAGCATTTTTAAACCAAAAGAGGAAGAAGCACCCATGTCAAGTAAGAATTGGTTAATGTTTCCCACCCACAACTAAATGATCGTGAAGCTGCTAATTTTCAGAGGACATAAAACTAATGCACTGGATGATAATCAAGATGAAAAAAAAAATCAATTTGCTGCAATGGTAGCTGAAACTAAAATGGATATTAAAATATATATAACTGTAAACTTCTACATTTGGGCTTTAAAAAACTCAACCTTATAAATATAGAATGAGACAGATCAAGTGAATAAGAAATTCATATGAAAAAGAACTAAGGTGTCAGTAACTGTATTTACAAGAGGCAAGAAGATAACCTAAAAAAGTTAAGACTCTGGAGATACAGTCATAAAATAATAATAGAATAAGACTAGTGGTCTTTTTTTTTTAATTCCTTATTACTGTTTAGCTGCTAAGTCATGTCCAGCTCTTTGCGATCCCATGGCCTGCCAGGCTCCTCTGTCCATGGGATTTCCCAGGCAAGAATACTGGAGTGGGTTGCCATTTCCTAACCCACAGTGGTCTTCTTATACTATGAACTGTTTAGGCTACATAAGACATACTGAGTTTTAAAAGAAACACTGACATCAGAGGAATCATTCAGAAGAAAACTAATCGGGAAGGTGAAAAGTCTTGAAAGTGGGTCAAGAAGAATGGTAAGGAGAACAGGAATATTTAGCCTGAAGAAAACTAGACGACTTCTAAGACTCCCTCCTCTGCTCCTAAACACTACAGGTCTATGACTACAACACAGGAAAAAATGAAAAAGCTATGTCCTAATCTGGGTAACTCATTACATACCCAAAACTTGCCTGGAGTAGTAAATACCTGTGCCGTATCTATGAATAATAAAATTGCTCAGAGAAATTTCCTAATGTTCGTAGCTTTTAACAGCTGATGTTTTGAGCTAACAAGTATATAAAAAAGAAATAGTTCTCCAGGCAACAACTGGCAAATAGAAATAGCGATTACTCTTTGAGTCATTAGTATTTATATCCAGATAAGCTTTGAATGGATATTTTTCTCTATATTCATATTTTACAGACGGGGAAGCGATCAAAAATGGTTAAGTAAGTTACTTGTTGAAAAGTTACCCAGAAACATCAGGCGTATTATCTGGAATAATGATATTTTTGGAAGACTCTGGCCCAGAAATCACCTACTTTATTTCCCCTGGCATTATCCACATAGTAAATCACAAGTTAAGAAAAGGAACTCCCAGGTCAGATTGAGTCTTACTGTTTCATAAGTAAATTTAAACAGACTTCCAAATAGACTTCCATAAGAAGGCTGGATTAGATCAAAAAGCAGTCCGACTAGCCAAGCTCTAAGTCAAAGTTCAAAACAGAGGGAGGAAAAAAAAAAAAAACAGAGGGAGACTTCACTTCTCTTGAAAAAACTGCGGTTGCTGGGATGGGGCTGCAGTGAGGAGTCCTGGCAGCCCGACACTATTGGCCAGATGATGCAACAGAGCTGCAATGCTGAGCCAGGAAAACTGTGAGAGGCCACTGCAGACAGAAATTCTCAACAGGATGTATTTTCCATTCAAACACACAATCCATAAATTAGACTCAGCAGTACTCAACTCAGATAGTTTATGTGCTGCTTGCTACAGGCTTAACCACTTGGTAGCTAACTTGGGAAAATACCTTCTCTGTTGTTCTGGCGTTAATTCCGAAGATAAAAACACTAAGGATTTTTAAAAATCTCTCAAAGAAAGGAAAAGAAAATCTGAACAACTTATAACAGATGTCTGAAAGGACCGTCTCACTTCCTAGGAGACTTCAACTTTCAAGGTTCTGGGATATAAAAAGGTGTCTCGGTATTTTCCATGTATTTGGCTGTTAATTTATCAGATTAATCCCTTCCATCGCTACTGTAGAAAAGCTGAGATTCTGGCTCCACTCAAGTCCTTAGTTAGCTATGGAGATACTCTAAACGCTTTCCCTGTGAATTTCTACCTAATACAGAGCCCTGCGTAAATCAACAGTTACGAAAATGCTTGCTGGGAATCTGCTGGAGAGGGAAATGGATGCTGTGAGTCGCCAGTGAAATAGGAATCTCCTTTTCATATCTGAACATTACTGAAGCCCCCGGATGGCTGACCAACCTGGTGATGATGTCAAGAGTAGTAACCTGAGGGATTTGAATCTGCTGAGGAGTCAGCCCATGCTGTTCCAGCTGCTTAGGGATCAAGTGCCTGTGGGCAATCTCTATCTTCTCCTCTTGTGTATACCCTGGAAAAGAAGTCATCGTGCTTCATGATTATTCACATGGCTTCCATAGTGCCAGGCTTCATTAATAAATCTAACACAGGTGCAATGGGTCTTGGATTTAGAATGGATTTAAGTATGACTTCGACTAAGATTAGAATAAATTAATCTAACTGCCAATCAGTAACTGCTAAAATTTCCAACTTTTTCACAAACAAAACAAGCACTTACTAAATAAGCACAGTGTTTAAAAGTCTTTTGATTAAAATGGTATCTCTCTTAAAGAGAAAATCTCACTTTCATTAAGATAAAGATTTAATTTAAATCTCCTTAATTTAAATGCAAGTTTTATTTTATTATTTAAAAGAAAAATAAAGCCATCCTTTTTCTTTAGCATAATTTGCTGCATAATCGAAAAAAACTTACAACAGTAACAACAGAGGCTTCTATCAAGACTTCAAGGGAAGAGCTGAAAAGGGGCTATTTCCAAAAGTCCAATTGTAAATTTTAGCAACAAGCAAAACAGAAACTAAGACGTCCCTATAAGAGTTTTTTCCTTACATGTTGGAATTACATAGATAATTTATATATTTAAAATACTTTATGGTCTAATCTACTTAAAAGTCTCAATAAGTGTAAATTGACTTTCTCTTTAAGTCCTGTAAGATGAGTATCTCCTATAATGATTGCCCCCTTTCCATTTAACAAGCAAAAATTAAAAAGATGAATGGACAAGGAATCTATCTTTTGGTATAAAAAGGAGACTAAAAACCACCAGAAGAGGTAAAAGATAAGATAACCAAACCTGCAGAAGAAGGTGGCATCAGTGTCCACCTCTGCAGCAGCGGTCCTGATTACTTCACTTCACATTAATATATCTTATGGATTTTTGCCTTAATTTGGAGTTTCCATGCAACTAGGTCTCGTTACTTATTTATTTTAGTCTTATAAATAAGCACAAAGCAATTCTGAAATACTCCACCATATTTTAAAACTACAGGATCCTGCGGGGTTCACAGATAACTAAGAAATCGAATTATCATTTACTTGAGGGTAAAAATATATTTCAGTTTAATATGAAATATATATTCAGATTATATTTATTTTTATCTATTTTTATTTTAAAAGATACCCACTGACATTTGATCTTTTCTAGGGAGAAGTAATTCTGAACAATTTAAGTAAGGTGAAAACACTGGGATTTATTTAGTGTTAGCAACTAAAAGGGGCTTCCCAGGTGGCAATAATGGAAAAGAATCCACCTGCCAAAGCAGGAAACACAAGAGACACGGGTTCTATCCCTGGGTCAGGAAGATCCCCTGGAGTAGGAAATGGCACCCCACTCCAGTATTCCTGCCTGGAAAATTCCAAAGGAGCCTGGTGGGCTACAGTCCATGGGGCCACAAAGAGTGACATGACTGAGCAACTGAACATACACACAACTAAAGGACTTTTTTAAAAACACAGTCCTGTGAAGGAGAAGACATGGTTTAAAAAAAAAAAAAGTATATAAGTATTGACAGATTCAACTAAAAAGAAGAATTTGAAAGCACTCTGTAATTTTATATAAAAATGAGGCCAGCTGTAACAAAGAGAAAGTTTTAGGATCTACTTCCTAATGAGAATAAATGATTAGATGTTCCAAGAGATAGTAAAAACTTCCAAATCTGAGAGACAGGAAGCTACACTGGCAATGAAAAGATCTATTTTTGGTTTTTAGACACATACTTTGAAAAAGTAAATTATTTTATCTATAATTTTAGAAACAGCTTCAAAGAATATCTTATTTTCCATAAAAGTAATCAGTTTTTAATGCTAAGTTGAATCTGAAAGTGTTACAGAACATACAATGTATGTTGTACAGAACATAAACACACTCTTACCTGTCATGTTTATTTTATAAATGTTGAATCTATATAAAAGCTGGTCTATATGCCAGATTCAGAACTTCTGATCAACACTGGCAAATCAGTTTTTTACTCAAAATTTATTTAGCAAAGTAATGACTTTTGTTTACAAAGCAAGTACCTGGGACCTGAATGATCTCCATTCTGTCCAACAAGGCAGGTGGGATGGTAGCAGTGGTGTTGGCAGTGGCAATAAAAAGAACTTGGGAAAGGTCAAAGGCCACATTGAGATAATGATCTGTGAAGTTATGGTTTTGTTCAGGATCCAACACCTGCGGGAGAACAATAAACACTGAAACACATGCAGCAGTTCCGACAGAAAACCGTATAAACTAAAACTCACGATGGTATTTCTGCTCGATACAGTTAGTTGGGGAAATACGGGGGTAACATTAAAAATGGGAAACATGTTCAATGTTAAAATTCTTTTAAACATATAAAAGCACAAAGAAGCAAAAATTAACCATTCAAACTTTGTTCTCAAAATCTATTAATGACTCACTATGTGGCCACAAATAAGTTACCAATCCCGCAGAACCAGTTTACCTCCTGGTAACACACCCTCTCTTAACTGCTATGAGAATATAAAGTAAATGTGTATGGTATTTTGAAATTCTAAGGTAATAGGTAAAATAGTAATTAGTATACTCCTCCTCAAACATTATCAGAAAGTCTTTAACAGTTTTTTTTTTGGGGGGGGAGCTCATCATGGTAAGTAAGATCTAGTTCCTTGATCAGGAATTGAACCCATGCCCTCTGCAGCTGGAAACACGGAATCCTAAAGACTGAACCAGCAGGGAATTTTCCTGATGGTTTTTTAAAAAGCAAAATCTTCCTGTTTATAATGAGCAAAATATTACTATCCTTGAAAATATTTTAATTGAATAAATTAGATATTTACTAATTAGATTCTTAAAATGTTGAACAACTGTATATTAAGGAGACTGTATCTTCTCAGATCCCTGTTCAAATGCTCCAAGTTATAGGCACTCACAGGGGAGAGGCCTACACTGGACTTTAAAGAAGGCAACACATGGCTTCCACGTTCTAAACTTCAACATCTTAACACTTTCACTTAGACTGGATTAGTATAGATATAAACAGGGTTAACATGCACAGTCAAAAAGGAAGTGAAATGACTTAAATACTTAAATCAATCACAATTTTACTATATAACCAGCTTTTCCTTGCTTCTGATTCCCTTTCAAAAGTTTTACTTATTTTTAAACATATCCACAAGTTAGTCTTAATTCGAAGCCCTTTTCTTGAAGACTCTTGAATTTTGTTAAATATTCATTGTTATTGTTATGGGTAACTCAGTGTGTACCTAGAATATAATTCCCAGAGAGCTCTACTATTTATATTTTCACAAGACTTAAAATAATGTGTAATGTTAAAAAAATGTTACTTACAAATCAAAGACAATTCTAATTATGTTCAGTATAAACTGGCTAAGTGTAATATTACTGTCCACCAATGATCTGAAAATTGCTCATCTATGTATGGCAATCTTAGTTAAACTGATTGCCTAGTTAAGTAAAAATCTCTCATTTAATGGCTGTAATTAAATTTAATACATACATGTTGGATATGTTGCCATCCAAGAGAAATAATTTTTTTCCCTTAAAATTTTAAGACACTGAGTTTTTTAAAAGTAGGAAAATTAATAAAGCAATGTTTTCTGGATTATGAATGAGGTCTTTTTAAAGTGTATTACTGGACGCCTAGGTTAGGAGGAGAAAAAAATCAGTGATGCTCAATTTGCATACCTCCATCTTTTATTTAGGAAAATACAAAAAAAAATGTAGAGTTTGAACATCAAAAATAATAATGATCATTAGAATGCCAGTTAAGAAGCGTTTCTAGGAACCATTACTCTGATGAAACCTTAAGGTAAACTGTTGAATCCACGGAGTGACACATTTTATAGTGTCAATTTTTCAGCTATCAAACCTCTGCTTCTTCTCAAAGCCTTAGAGTGAGGGCTTCCATGGCTCAACTCATCCATAGAAAGGAGCAGATTTCAGGAATGACCAGAGCTGTTTTTGCTCTCTTCTCATTAAAAGTTATCTCTATGTAAACCCCAAACTATAATCCCTACCTATGCAGAAAGACTGGGAATGGAAACAGCTGTGATATGACATTTTATTCTCAGGGATGTGAAGTCAGCACAGTGATTAAACTATGGGAAGGGGTGTATGCCGAGAACTGTTCTTCAATAACTGTTTCTGGCAAGAGAAGAACTACAGATATTTGTTAGGTAACCCAGGAATATACTCCACATATTATACATGACGAGGCAACTATCATCTCTAAGTATGATATTAATGGTATGGTGATACTTCTGTATCTTTTAGGGGTAGATGCTAAAGTATTTGTGAAGAGATATGATGTCTGATTTAATTTGATTCAAAATAAGTAAGAATGGGATGAAGGAGAATGGGTAGGAACAGACAAAACAAGATTGGCCATGAGGGACTTCCCTAGCAAGCCGGTGGTTAAGAGTCTGCCATCCAATGCAGGAGTCACAGGTTCAATCCCTGGTCGGGGAACCCAGATCCCACGTGCTGTGGGGCAACTGAGCAATGCAACTCCTGGGCTTGCACACTCTAGAGCCCAAGTGAGCCTGCGTGCCACAACTAGAGAGCCTTCACGCCACAACAAAGACCCAGCACAGTCAAAAACAAAAACAACACTGGCCATGAGATGGCAATTGTTAAAGCAAGTGACAAATTTTATGGTTAATTATACTATTTTCTCAACTTTTGTTACAGTTATATTTTTTCACAACAAAAGTAAAAAAATAAAGTACAATAAAATAACTAAAATCAACTCTGGAAGTCACACACAAGCACTACAGAAATTAAATCAGTGATAACGACAAAGTTGAGAAAAATGTCCAGAACATAGAAAACGGTCCTTAGAAGGCAGAAAGGCTATGTAGAGGACAGATATGGGAAAAAATAACAATATCCAATTCATACCTAATTGATGTAACTAAAGAGGTGGTCTCAGCAAATGTAATTAAAGAAATAACCAAGAAAATATTCCAGAAGACTCAACACTACAGTCTGAAAAGCCTTAGACTCCTCTTGTGCAATAATAAATGACAGAACATTATTAGGATAACACCTACAGAATTTTCAAGCATAATTATGACTTCTTTAAAGGGTTTTAATAGTATTTCATTACACAGGATACATGTAGCAACACATAGGATACAATGGGTAACAAAGTGAATACCTGTGAACCCACAGTTGTGACTACCTCTGTATTTTGTGTCTAGATCAGGGCTCATCAAAGGGAATGTTTAGAAAAGCCCCCTGAAGTGCAAGTAGAAAATATGAGTCCATATATTCATCTTTATGTGTCTATAAATACCAGAAAGAAATTAGTTTTTAAAATATTTACTACAAGAAGTAATGCCCTCACTTGAAATACACATCACAGACATATGAGATAGTCTAAGAGAGGAGCAGAACTCCCATAACATAATGGGCTGATGTGGGGTCCTCACTCATCTGCTTTAATTGTGATCATAGTACAATGGCAGTCCATGTTTTCCTGATTCAGTAGTTTTATAGAATACAAATGGATGATGGAGTGTTTAAAAAGATTTCTGCAACATATCATCAAAGATAATAGAGGCAAAACTGTGAACAGTAAGAAAACAACAGGAGTTGACACTTATTTCTGGAATAAGCTTCGACAGACACAGTACAAAATAAAATAAAAACAATTACCTAATTAAAATCCATCATTTTCCCCCAAAATAACTGCTTAACCTTTAAAAATGAATTCTGTATGGGCTGCATGTATAAATACCTAACATTAGTACAATGGCATATATATGTTATGTTTATGCTGCATATTTAGCTTTAGTTACAGAGTGACTTGTATCCCCTCAATGTATAATTGGAAAAAGGGTCTTTAAGGAGGTTATTAAGGTTAGAAAAGGCCATCAAGGGTGGGTCTCTTATCCAATATGACTGGTGTCCTTATAAGAGAGGGGAAGAGATGAGGCATGCAGGAGCACAGAGAAAAGGTCATCTGAGACACACAGTGAGAAGGCGGCATCTTCTCAAGGCGGCATAAGTCACAGACCTGAGGAAAAGTCAAACCTGCCAACACCTTGATTTTGGACTTCAAGCTTTCAGAACTGTGAGAAAATACATATGTTTGCCTTTTTTTTTTTTTTTTTAAGAAATCCAGTCTGTGGGATTTTGCTATGGCAGCTTTAGCACACTGTGTTGTTCAGTAGTGAAGTTGGGCCTCTCTGCAACCCCATGGACTGCAGCATGCCAGCATTCCCTGTCCTTTACTACCTCCCCGACTTTGCTCAAACTCTTTGTTCATTGAGTTGGTGATGCCATCCAACCATCCCTTTCCCTGTCATTCCCTTCTCTTTCGGCCTTCAATCTTTCCCACCATCAGGGTCTTTTCCAGTGAGTTGGCTCATTATGAAAGTATTGGAGCTTCAGTTTCAGCATCAGTCCTTTCAATGAATATTTAGGGTTGATTTCCTTTAGGATTGACTGGTTTGATCTCCTTGCTGTCCAAGGGACTCCCAAGTCTTATCCAGAACCACAATTTGAAAACATCAGTTCTTTGGCACTTGGCCTTCTTTATGTTCCAGCTCTCACATCTGTACATGACTACTGGAAAAACCATAGCTTTGGCTACATGGACCTTTGTTGGTAAAGTGATATCTCTGCTTTTTAATAAGCTGTTTAGGTTTGTCACAGCTTTTCTTCCAAGAAGCAAGCATCTTTTAATTTAATGGCTGCAGTCAACATCTGCAGTGATTTTGGAGCCCCAGAAAATAAAATCTGTCACTGCTTCCACTTTTTCCCCGTCTATTTGCCATGAAGTGATGGGACTGGATGCCATAATCTTAGTTTTTTGAATGCTGAGTTTGAAACCAGCTTTTTCACTCTCCTCTTTCACCCTCATCAAGAGGCTTTTCAGTTCCTCTTCACTTTCTGCCTTTAGAGGGGTGTCATCTGCATATCTGAGGTTCTTGATACTTCTCCTGACAATTCTGATTCCAGCTCGAGATTCACCCAGCCTAGCATTTCTCACAATGTACTCTGCATGTAAGTTATATAGGCAGGGTAACAACATACAGCCTTCTTGTACTACTTTCCCAATTTGGAATCAGTCAGTTGTTCCACGTCCAGTTCTGTTACTTCTTGACTTGCATACAGGTTTTTCAGGAAACGGTTAAGGTGGCCTGATACTTCCATCTCTTTAAGAATTTTCCATAGTCTGCTGTGATCCACATAATCAAAGGATTTTGCACAGACAGTGAAGCAGATGGATTATATTCTTTGCAGCCAAAGATGGAGAAGCTCTATACAGTCAGCAAAAACAAGACATGGAGCTGACTGTGGCTCAGATCATGAGCTCCTCAATGTAAAATTCAGCCTTAAGTTGGAGAAAGTAGGAAAAACCCCTCGGTCATTCAGTTATGATCTAAATCAAATCCATTATGATTATACAGTGGAGGTGATAAATAGATTCAAGGGATTAGGTCTGGTAGACAGAATGACTGAAGAAGTATGGACAGAAGTTTGTAACCTTGTACAGGAGGCAGTGACCAAAACATCCCAAAGAAAAAGAAATCCAAGAAGGCAAAGTGATTGTCTGAAGAGGTTTTATAAATAGCTGAGGAAAACAGAGAAGTGAAAGGCAAGGGAGAAAGAAAAAGATAAACCTAACTGAATGCAGAGTTCCAGAGAATAGCAAAGAGAGATAAGAAATGAAAAATGCAAACAAATAGCGGAAGACAGCAGAATGGGAAAGACTAGAAATCTCTTCAAGAAAACTGTAGATATTAAAGGAACGTTTCATGCAAGGATGGACACCATAAAGGACAGAACCAGTAAGGACCTAATAGAAGCAAAAGAGATTGAGAAAAGGTGGCAAGAATACACCAAAGAACTATACAAAAAAGGTCTTAATGACTCAGATAACCATAGTGGTGTGGTCACTCATCTAGAGCCAGACATCCTGGAGTGTAAAGTCAACTGGGCATTAAGAAGCATGACTATGAACAGTTAGTGGAGGTGACAGAAATCCAGCTGAGCTATTTCAAATACTAAAAGTTGATGTAGATAAAGTGCTGCACTAAATATGCCAGCAAATTTGGAAAATTCAGCAGTGGCCACAGAACTGGAAAGATCAGTTTTTATTTCAATCCCAAAGAAGGGCAATGCCAGAGAATGTTCAAACTACCATACAATGGTGCTCATCTGGCATGCTAGCAAGGTTATGCTCAAAATCCTTCAAGCTAGGTCTCAGTAGTATATGAACCAAGAACTTCCAGATGTATGAGCTGGGTTTAGAAAAGACAAAGGAACCAGAGATCACATTGCCAACACTTGGATCGTGGAGAAGGTAAGGGGATTCCAGAAAAACATCTACTTCTGCTTTACAGTTTACAAACTGTTTTTACATGTATTCTTCTTGCTTTAATATGCTGTGAGGCATGAGAAATTCTTACTGAGGATTTGGGCAGGTGGGGAGGAGAATGCCAGGGATCAAGCCCCTTGGTTCTTCCATATCTGCATCTTGCTTCACTCTACAGCACCACAGTCAAACTGATGCTATTAGTCACTAAACCTCAGAGATAAGCATCCAACCCAGGGTGGCGCTTAAAGGTATCTTTTGAGGTTTTTGTATTTTTAGTTTAGAATATTAATAAATCAATTGCCAAAAGAGCAACTATCAAGTTCTATGTCAGAAAATATCAATATGTCAGCTACTCATCATCAAACATCAAGTCAACAAACATTACTGAATCGCTACAAAGCACTAGGTGAACACTTAAAATATACAGTCAAACAAACATAGGGAGGTTTATTCCTCTCCTACTACTTCTGAAGCTGTCTTTGGTACACTTGTTTCACAATTCCCAGAGACAGTCTGTTGGGAAATCTAACTATCAGGGAATCCACCTTAAGTTCTTTTCAACAAGGTTAACAGTGTGTGTCTAATGAGAGAATCTGTTATATTATCTGAAAAATGCTCCAATTAAAGTCTTCAAGTCTTAAGTCAGCACCTAAGAAACAACTAAAATCTTAAATAATGTTCATTATTCTATCATTCATAGTACTGATTAGTAAACTAGTTACTGAGACAAAGGAGAACTGTTTTTGAATAAAAACAAGCAAATATCAAACCAAATAAAACTCTTATCTCCAAACCCTGGGGCTTTTAAAGTGAGGTAACTATGCCTCTTATTGTCCAAAGAGGCCCCACTTCTAAGACTAAAAGAGAATGCAATTAAGAATTAGGCATAACCAGGAGTGTCCCATGCAAAACAGAATGTATGGTCTCCCTACTTGTAAGGCACGTCTCAGTCCATCCTGTCCTCAGGAGATTACAACAACAGAAAAGAATCAGGAAGCCAGAGGGAACTCAAAGCAAGGAAATAAAGAAAAAAAAAAAAAAAAACTTTCACAAAGCAAGTTTTCCCTCAGTTTTAAAAACCAATTTGAATATTAATATTATTTTACATAAACCACGGTAAAGAGTGGGGCAGAAGTGGTAAAATACGGAGGACTGGTTAAAGTAAACTTAAGAAGCAGTCAGATGCCAGACCCCTTCCCCTATCCCAGTAAAGTACTGGGATTCCCTTAAGAACCTAAACCAGCAGGCCCCTGCGCAGGTGACACAGCACAGCTGACCAGAGTACACACTCTACTGAAAACAGCAGCTCAGGTGAGTGCACGCATCTGGGATGCTGAACGCTTCCCCTACGTGGCTCCCAGGGGCTGGCAGCTGGGCCTTCATTCTCAAGCCAAGAGACTTGCAGAGTCTTCCCTAAGAAATCTGACCAGCCTCAAAAAAAGACCTAAAGTTATTGACACATGAGGTTCCCCAATCAAATATATTAGTCAGATGACCTACCCTGAAAATCGTATAAACCCTCTCTAGGTCAGGAAGCAACAGTTAGAAGTGGACATGGAAACAACAGACTGGTTCCAAATAGGAAAAGAAGTACGTCAAGGCTGTATATTGTCACCTGCTTATTTAACTTCTATGCAGAGTACATCATGAGAAACACTGGACTGGAAGAAACACAAGCTGGAATCAAGACTGCCGGGAGAAATATCAATAACCTCAGATATGCAGATGACACCACCCTTATGGCAGAAAGTGAAGAGGAACTCAAAAGCCTCTTGATGAAAATAAAAGAGGAGAGTGAAAAAGTTGGCTTAAAGCTCAACATTCAGAAAACAAAGATCATGGCATCCGGTCCCATCACTTCATGGGAAATAGATGGGGAAACAGTAGAAACAGTGTCAGACTTTATTTTTGGGGACTCCAAAATCACTGCAGATGGTGACTACAGCCATGAAATTAAAAGACACTTACTCCTTGGAAGAAAAGTTATGACCAACCTAGATAGGATATTCAAAAGCAGAGACATTACTTTGCCGACTAAGGTCTGTCTAGTCAAGGCTGTGGTTTTTCCAGTGGTCATGTATGGATGCGAGAGTTGGACTGTGAAGAAGGCTGAGTGCCAAAGAATTGATGCTTTTGAACTGTGGTGTTGGAGAAGACTCTTGAGGGTACCTCAGACTGCAAGAAGATCCAACCAGTCCATTCTGAAGGAGATCAACCCTGGGATTTCTTTGGAAGGAATGATGCTAAAGCTGAAGCTCCAGTACTTTGGCCACCTCACGCGAAGAGTTGACTCACTGGAAAAGACTCTGATGCTGGGAGGGACTGGGGGCAGGAGAAGAAGGGAACGACCAAGGATGAGATGGCTGGATGGCATCACGGACTCGATGGACGTGAGTACGAGTGAACTCGGGGAGATGGTGATGGACAGGGAGGCCTGGCGTGCTGCAATTCATGGGGTCGCAAAGAATCGGACACGACTGAGCGACTGAACTGAACTGAACTGAACATACTTATAGCTTCCAATCAGCTTTTTAAAATCCTATTAAATATGAATGGGGCTTCCCTGATGGCTCAATGGTAAAGAATCCATCTGCTAAGCAGCAGAGGCAGGTTCAATCCCTGGGTTGGGATGATCCCCTGGAGAAAGAAATGGCAACCAATTCCAATATTCTTGCCTGGAAAATCCCATGGACAGAGGAGCCTGGTGGGCTACAGTCCATGGGGTTGCCAAGAGTTGGACAGGACTTAGTGACCAACCAATCAACTAATTTTATATATGAACAGACAAAACTGTCAGACATCTAATGAAAGATTCTAATATAAAAGACAGAGACCAGAAAAAATATATGTAATGAATAGACAAATGAAGCTTTAGAGCAAAGAAAGAAAAAAATTTTCTTGATCTATTAGTATTTTTCTCACAGAGATAAAAGGACATTTTACAACTATGTAACAAGAGCAAGATACTATTTTAAAAAATGCAGAGAAGTTAAAAAAAGGGGGGGGGCGGTTCTCTGAAATGACAAACTCAGAGAAGGATTAAAAGATAAAGCTGAGGAAGTCTTCAGAGGAAGTAGAGCAAAACATAAAAAAGGTGAGTAATAGGAGAGATAAGAAAATTAAAGATCTAACATCAATTAATAGGAGTTCCCCAAAAGTGAAGAAGAATCACCAACAAAAAGGTTCAAGAAAATTTTATAGAAATAAAAGGAGAGGATTTTTCAATACAAAGAGTCTTCAAAGCATCAGCGAAAATGGAAACAAAGAGACTCATGCCATGGCAGATTAGTTAATCTTCAGAACACTGGGATAAAGTGGAGATCTGAAAAGTTTTCAGAGAGTAAAACAAGTCACAAAAGACAGGACTGCAACAGCTTTGTTTCATCAACAGCAACAACGAAGACTGGAAAACAAAGGAGAAATTGTCTTTAAAAGTTTGCAGGAAGATTACTTCTACCCGGAATTCTACACCCAGTCAAACTACCAATCAAGTATGAGAGAACCACAAAGACATTTTCTGATATTTAAAGTTGAAAAATGTTTACATTCAGGCTTTCTCAGGAAGCTACTGAGGGACTAACACCAGGACAATGAGAGAATAAATCAGAACAGAGGAAGACATGGGCTACAGGAATCAGGAAACCCAAAATGGGGGAGGTGAAGAGTGACCCTCGGACCACAGCTCCGTGCCCGGGGGGTGGGAACGACCAATTTAGATTGGAGGCTTACGAAAGACAAAATCGATAAAACAGAAAGTGTTTGAAAGTCTCCCAACAAGAATTAGATAGCTGGTGAAAGTAAACAAAAGAAACAAGACAATCATTAACTTCAAAAAGATTTTTAAAAACACAAAAAAACACAAAAGACAGAAAAAGAAGAGTGATCCTGGTTCACATGGTTCAGCTGTGAAAAGCACTTATATAACCGTAACAGTGCAAACACTCAACAATGACTTAACAAAATCAGGATACAACTTATATTGGGAGGTTGGAAGTATAAGCAAGCAAACTCATCTCCTACAGAAAGGAATCCACAGATAACACCCAAACCCCTAAAATCAAGAAAGCAATACAGCCACACTATCTCAAGAACGAACTAAAAGTCAGAGGGTCAAAGTGCAGAAAAGGAAAATAAGGAACCCCAAGGACGAGACTTGCTTGCTGTTTTTTGTAACAATCTTATAGAATTGCTATTCTCTAAACAATAAGAATGCATAAAATTTTATTAAACTAAACTGATAAAAAGAAACAAGAATTATTAGAAAAAGAACAAAGAAAATCCCTAAGACATTTTAAACGATCAGATGGCTTCAGATTTTAGTTTGTATCAAAGTATTTTTCCCATGACTAAACCCACATCAATGTATTGCATGTGTGCGTGCTAAGTCGCTTTGGCCACGTCTGACTGCAGCCCTCTGGACTGCAGCCCACCAGGCTCCTCTGTTCATGGGACTGTCCAGGTAAGAGTACCAGTGTGGGTTGCCATGGCCTCCTCCAGGGGCTCTTCCCGATCCAGGGATGGAACCCAAGTTTGCAGGTGGGTTCTTTACCACTATCACACCTGGGAGATCCACATGAATGTATATGTTCCCTCAATATGATCATCTACTCTTACCCACACTTTTCCAGTGTGAGTAAAGATGGAGACCTTGTAAATCTTACCTCAAGCAGAGCTGCTGCAGGATCACCCTGCAGACTTTTTCCTAGTTTGTCCACTTCATCTAACAGGAACACTGGGTTGTTTACCCCTACAGTCTTCAAGCCATTAATTATCCGGCCAGGCATGCTGCCAACATAGGTGCGCCTGCAGAAGGCAAGCCACAGATTAGCAACAGAGAGATGGCAGGAGGCAGGCACAGCATCACTTACAAATCAAAGTTCTGGATCAGGAAAAAGTTATTTAGTTACCATAGGAATATAGTAAAGAGATACTATAAATTTTAAAAGCTCTGTGATACATCAAAGAAGCATCAGATTCAATTCTTATTTTCTATTTAATTCTGGCTGTAAATTACCCATGATATTGGAAGCACTGTATCTAATTTTTACCACTTAGTGAAAATGAAAAAAATTATACTTTAGTCACATAGTTACGATTCTTACACTTCCAAGATTCCAAAACATCCAGAAAGCCCTATGAATTTAATTCCCATATTTTTCATAGCTTTTCCGGGCACCTTTCTGGCACTTCCCAAACCCCAACATAACTGTCTTTTTACAGTCTGAAAAGGCTGACTTGGGGCTGGCTAAAACATTATCACCATATTCATGGAGGAAATTAGAACTGGTTCAAAGGTCCACTCAAAATACTTGCAGACCCCACCCAAAAAAAGAGAAAAATTCCAACTTTTTTATTTTCATAGACAATAATTTGTTACACATAGTAGTAAGAGGAACTGGGACCAACAGTATTTATAGAAAAATGTCATTAATTCTGGCCTTTTGAATAAAACTGTGTTCACTCTATATACACCAACTGGCATAACTAAGCTCAGCCAGACATTTGGTTGTGCATTCAAATGTTAGAGGCTGCTTTAACATATCTGAACAAAAATCAGCTACATAACTGACAGATGCAGAGCATGACACAAAATAAAAATATGTTTGTCAAACTAAAAACAGTACCTTTTTTACAAAGCCAGCGAAACTTTATTTTAAGTAGCAATTTCCTGATTTTAATTATAACCCTACAGCCTAAGCCATGAGAAATCAAATGCTGTTTGTGAAGAGGCATGAAAGGGTGAGAGCCTGCAAGAAAGAAACCAAGGACAAGTGGAACAGCGGCCATATCTCATGATCTGCACAAAGCCGGCTCACGGAGCAATCCTGCCACATGACTGGTATAAAGTAGGACAGAGTAAATAGTGACCTTTGAAAAGACAAGAAAGCCTCAAGAATATCGTAGGAATGCTTTTCATCTGGGGGAGTGATTGAGGCCCTGGAACCAGATACAATAAACACTGTCCGGTTATAATGAGGAGTTAGCACATTCAAGACTTCAGAACAGGATATAGGAATGACAAGACTCATAAGTAATAAGTTCTCTGAAATTCTCTCTCTGGAGAACTGACAGATTTGTCAGCCTTCTGTGAATAAGCAAGGAAGGGAAATTAACAAAAAAACCTCAAAGCTCATTTCTCTCAAAGTGTCATTTTTTTCTGCATTAATTTCTTTTCCTTTCCTTACTGTTTTTGATAGGCAGATTTCAAAACCAAGTCCTGACAATTCTAGACCTACAGTCATGGAGAGAAAATAATATTCTAGACAGCTGCCCTTTCTAAAGAAGCAGCAGAAATCTTAGTACTAGTCATAGTATACAAACAACTCCTCCTAGGCTTTCTACTGCTTCCCAGAACCTAGAAGATAAGGTCCAAACTCCTCAGTCTGGAATTCAAGGTTCTTCACAATCCAGTCCCCACCACCAGCTTTCCAACCACAATTGAGGTTCTATTAATATCCTTTACACTTTTTTTTTACCTTTGTTAATATGGCTGTGTTCCTGCTCTTAATACCCTCCCTGCCTATGTAAATCTCAGAGATCCTACTAAACTCTTCCTGACCACCTCTCACAAAGGGATCTTTCCAATAATGCAATGTCTGCAGCATGTACTGGCCCTATAGTTCTCCTGATTCATACTTAAGACCTAGGTTTCATCCATGGGTACCAAGCATATGGCCTCCTCTAAAGAGCCAGTGAGCACTCTGATAACAGAAAGTGGGTCTTAATACAGATTAGATACTGCATATAGAGCTGTAAGATCGTTTCCCAAATAGAAGCCTCTATTTGCTTAAAGACACCAGATCAATGACGCCAGGACCCAAAATATCTATGACCACTGTTAAGGTCGTACAAGTCTCTGAGTACTGCTTTGCATAAATAATATGACCCAAGCCTCAGTTTCCTCATCTGCTAAAATGGGGATAATAGTAGTACCAACCTGATAAATTATATGAGATCACAAGAAACTATTATAGGTAAAGCACACAGCCCAATGCCTGGCACACAGTAAGCTTTTAAAAGATGTAATTGTAACTGTTATTTTAATAGCTACTTTAAGTCCACTTGTAATTTCCTGGAAAAAGATACAAAGGCAGGTGCCAGTACACCAAATTTGGGTCCCATTTCAATGTCTGTCTCACAGAAGCAACTCATAATTGTCTTTTCATAGTGAAACCGAGCCCCCATGACCAAGTTCCCTTACTGAGTTAATGATTAATCTATTATCCAAAACTTTATTCCTTTTCTTGTCCCCTCTGACCTCAATCCTGCACTAATGCAACACTGACCAACCAGAGTCAGATGACTGTGGTATCGATAACATCGCCAGTGTACTGAAATAGCTGTTATAAATCTCATTGTTTAACATACAACTCAGGTTGCTTCTCCAGGGCAAGGAGCCCCAAGCCATAGACCACCTGGCCAGAGAATCATAAACCAGAGACATTCAGACTCTTGAAACTACAATTAAGAAATGTCACGCAACGATAATTAACCCCAGCCTCTTTGTTCCCCACCTTTAGAAAAACCCCTTGCTCAAAGATCAAGTGGAACTGGATCTGAGGCTTGTCTCCCACAGGATTGCTGGGCACCCTGCAACGAACCCTTCCTTTGCTACAAACCTGCTGTCAGAGTTCGGCTTTCTGAGCCATGGGCACATGAGCCTTTTGCTCAGTTACAGCAGCCCCAAGAGCATTCAATGCCCCTAGAGCTCCTCCATCACAGGTGACATCCCCAAATGTGTACCACTAATCTAGATGTCAAATCAAGACAACTGTGAGCAGAGCCTGTGAGCTATGTAAAGTATCTGTAATGTGCCTGCGTTTCGCTAGAAGGTATGGGTAGCATGCAATTCACTGACTGAAGTTACAGAATATACTACGACTAAACCTTTGGACTAAACCTGATGCTGGGAAAGATTGAGGGCAGAAGGAAAAGGGGACGAGAGGATGAGATGGTTGGATGGCATCACCGACTCAATGGACATGGGTTTGGGTGGGCTCCGGGAGTTGGCGATGGACAGGGATGCCTGGCGTGCTGTGGTTCATGGGGTAGCAAAGAGCTGGACATGACTGAGCGACTGAACTGAAATGAAACCTTTGTAATATGAATAAATACACAAAAATGTTCTCTTTCAACAAACAAACACAAATATTTTTTAAAAAATAGCATCCTGAGAAACTACAGAGGTAGAAAATAAATGATTTTACAAATTGTAACCTTTTTGAGGGCAAAATACTCTCTTTCGAGGGCAAAATACTTCTTCCTTATGATACAACATCTAGAAAGCAATATAGTACAATACAAGAAAGTTTGAGGACATTTTCCTTTTATTTTTCTAAGAATGTATAGCTCCATTACTTATTATTCAGCCTGAATATGTAACTATCTGGGAGTTTTTCTCAAAATTAAATGATACACGTGAACTTGAAAATATATAGATCCACAGTTGTAATTGTTACATACGCTTATTGTTGTAATTGTTCATAGGCTTATCAGGACAATTCAACCAGTGTATGAGATACAAAAATGCCTACACAGTTCAAAATTTTAAGTGACAAGATTAGCATTCTTAATTTTCCCAAAAGCAATCTGTATTATGCTTGAGAAAACAACTATATAAAATTACAATATCATCTACTTACGGCTGCACAGTAATCAACTATTTTACTATATTGCATCATCTCTCAGTTCAGTTCAGTTTAGTCGTGCATCATCTCTAGATATAGTCAAATCAAATCCAATGTAGTCCAAGAGGCTGGTCATTCTGTCACTGCCAAGGATATCTAAACATTAGGAATAAGGGGTGTCTTTCCTTACTTCTTTTCCAGAATGTAGAGAGGGAGAAAAAAACGGCATTTTCCCATCAATTTTTTCATGCCTATCCAATGAAGGAGCACTTATGGGCTACAAGACAAACTACTAAAGTGATGTTCACAAACAATTTAAAGTAATATACAAAGTTTATGTCATAACGTTAAGTTGAAAGGGTAGGATGATAACTCTATTGCTTTAAAAAAGAGCAAAAGCTGCTTGATGAAAATCTGGCAGGTGTGTGTGTATATCTCAAGTTGGATAAAGTAATAAACCTAAAAGAAATTCTAATGAGCTCTTTTTAAAACAGAAAAACAGTCTTTAAGGAACTAAAAATAGTCTTTAATATAGCATGTCTAAACAAATCAAACTGTTCTGTAGCAGTCATTCCTAAATCTTCTTAGACAGTCATTTGCATGGATGTGCTCGTCCAAAGGACTGCCTGATTTCCAAGATGTTTTAATCTTACTTGAACTCACACAGCATTTACAGAGCACTTACCATGCTTGGCAATGTGCTCGGCAGTACAGAATGTACGGAGGATTAGAAAATACAAAATAATTCCTACCCTACAGAGCTCCTACTTTCACTGTATTTACATTTTACCTCCACAGGAATGTATCAGAAATGCCAGAGACCTGTATTATTGAATCATTAAGGAGCACAATAGTCCAGAGGAGAGCAAGATCGTCACTGACTTGGGGTGCAGCCTCAAGACAAACATGGAAGCTTTTCGGAGGCAAAGAAGAGCTATATGCAAATACATGTTATAAAGGAGGCTGATGAGCAAACAGTAACATGTCTGGCGTACTATGCTAAAAATATTTTAAAACCTTGCTGCTTCAGTTATTTTTCCCTTGTAGAGACTAATAATGAAACAGCTAATTTAGTTAAAATTTCACTATTTCAGGTTACATATGAAAATTTATCAACGTGGAAAGCAAAAGTTCATTTTTCTTCTCAAACTGGTTAAGAATTGAGCTGAGGATTCCTTACAATGATATAACTTTATCATTTGAACAAACAGCTAGTAAGTGACTTTTTTTTTTTTTTTTAGTAAGTGACTTTCAAAGAGTTTACTCTCATCAACAACCTGAGAAATATCACAACATATATATCACTGAGGAACAGCTAATGAAAAAAGATCATTATCCAAACATGACTTTATAAAACCTCACCCCAAAAGAAGTCACTTTATCTTTAATGTTTATGAACTGATTTAAATTATTTATATTTAAATAATTAAATTATTTAAATTACTAAAATATAAGTCAAAAACTGATAGATGGGAACAGAGATTCTGTGACTTATAAAAATAGACAAAAATGTCAATGGAGATAATGAGAAATATTAAACTGAAAAAATGTGGTAGTTAATATGGAGCATAAACAAGACTATTCTTCCTCTAATCCACCAAAGTAACGTGAACCTAAACAATGGCACAATGTTCAATCAGATCACTGTTATTTTCTCAGTCTAGAATTTTCATGTAAACCAAGTCTTTTTCTTCCCATCTCCCACCTCACTGTCATTTTAACTCTAAAAGATAATATCTTAGGTTGTTTTTAAAATCAGTTCCTAACTTATTAGCACCTTCCTCCACATAAACAGGCACTTCTACCTAGAGGCTGGCGCTCCATGCGTGAGAAACTGGGGAAAGTGAGTGGCACAATCAAGAGAACAAGCAAGGAAGATAAGAGAACGCAGCTCTGTCTCTCCTTGACTATGTTAAGGCTGCTGAACAGCAGTGCCTACTCACAGGCTGAAGAAAAACAAAACTCCGCGTGAACTCTGCTTGTGAGCATGTGACCAGGACTAAAATGTCAAGACCTGGGTGTTTCCCGAATGCCTCAACTGTGACATGGAGCCACTTGTTCTCACAAACCCCACCCCATGTTGGGGCTATAATCCTCTGTTGTCTCCTCTGCCCTCATCACCTCCTCCAACCAGTTAACTCTGGCATAAGCGCACACTCTGCTCTCCACTGGCCTTCCTGTCACTCAGCACTGCCGGCTCTCCACCAGCTTCTCAACAGGCTTTCAGACAGAAACTTTCTCCAGACTTTGGTCATGTAGAGGGTGGGTGAGTAATAAGTCCCCAATACCACAAGCACAGGTTGCTGTAGTGTTCAGCAAAACATCTGGTACAGTGATGGCTAGGAAGTACATGTTTACCAGCAAGGTGTATCAAAAATCAGGCTTAACAGAATGATTCACAGACAAACCCACATACCTTTTATTTGGCAGTGATCATAACCTCAACATGCACCATAAAAAAGCTTGAAGTGAAGTGAAGTCGCTCAGTCGTGTCCGACTCTTTGCGACCCATGGACTGTGGCCCACCAAGCTCCTCCGTCCATGGGATTCTCCAGGCAAGAATACTGGAGTGGGTTGCCATTTCCTTCTCCAGGGGATCTTCCTGACCCAGGGATCGAACCCAGGTCTCCCACATTGCAGGCAGACGCTTTAACCTCTGTTATATTTACACATATTTTAGGCAAATACACAAGCGTCTTTCACAAAAGATCCACACAAAAAAAAAATCTTCATTTTCTTTAGGTTCAGTTCTCTTACCAACAGTCACACACACAAAAGTATACTCACTTGAAAAAAGAAAACAAATTTTCTATCTATCAGTTTCAGTAAAGAGTTAAAACAGGGATCTGTTTAAACCCAACAATGTTTATAATAAGTGGTGAGGATTATGACCTTTTATATCGCCTACCAATCAGATTTCCCAGGTGGCGCTAGTGGTAAAGAACCTACTTGTCAACGCCCAAGACATGTAAGACATGCAGGTTTGATCCCTGGGTCGGGAAGATCACGATCCCTGGGTCGTGAAGGGCATGGCAACCCACTCCAGTATTCTTGCCTGGAGCAGCCCATGGACAGAGGAGACTGGCGGGCTACGGTCCACAGAGTTGCAAAGAGTTAGACACGACTGAAGCAACTCAGCACGTATATATACACCAACAGGCATTGTAAGGATACATTTTCCACAATTCTGCCACATAAATTATATAATGTCCCAAACAGGATTATTTAGGTACAATTTAAGAATCAGATTGAATTTTATAAAAAGTCATACTGAAGCTTATAAATCTAAACATGTCCTCCTGAGAACTGAGAATTAAAATAATGAAAGGTAATTTTTATTGAATGTTCAGTGTGTGCTGGGCACCAAGCCTTACTAAATAATCAACAGCAATGTAGGAAGAAATAAGGACAAATACCTAAATGTCATGTGCCCAAGACATTAATTTCACATAACAATAACTCCACAAACTCACTCTCTAAATTTCATCAAATACTCACACAAAAATGTGCTACAGATAAAAGGAAGAAATAAATGAAGACAACTCGGAGTGCAGGAATCAAGTCTCTTGCATGGAGAACACCTCCCTAAAGCTCTGTATGTAAAATCTGAAGACGGGCCACAGATCTAGCTTCTCTAGGATTGGTCCGCAATGCCAATTTCTTTACAAAAGTGAACTACAGCCTCTAGTGGCATGTAAGAGAATAAGAAAATCTAGGCAACAAAAACATGACTGGAAATTGCCAGAAAGACCAATCCCAATCAATTCCTTGACCTAATCTGCAGTCCTTATTGCTTATTTATGAAAATCTTGAAACGATTTTTCTTCAATGCATAAGAATTGTAAATAAGCAAGTAAAAGAGAATAAAAAGAACCAGTTTCCCATCCCTGCTTAAGGATCCCATGAATAAGGCAAATGAAAAATAAGGTGTCATGAAAACATCATATTCTTTTTTCTCCCACAGTTCAACTTTAAACCATATTCACTGAACTGTAAACATGCATTTAAATTACCCTTGGCTACTGGTAATTGCTCAATGCTTGCATTGGCAGGCCTGCCAAAGCCCCTACTTATAATCTGCAATGCTTTTGCAATTTCAAGATCAAGGGTATGATCTTGTGGACAGAGTTTATTTTGAGTTTAATTACTTTCTATTCAAAGTTACATGCCCTATTTTTAAAATAATTGTTTTAATTGAGATATAACTGACATATTACATTATATTAGTAGTATGTCAACATCATATGCTTTTAAGTATACAGCATCATATTTTTTAAGCAGTTCAAAATTCCTACATTCTTAAATGTTCTACATTTTTAAATGTACTTTGACACATACACCATAGGTATGTCTTCTCACAACCTGCAACTATGAAACAGAGGTTCATGCTTTCCCAAAGTATCTTCCAATCTGAGCCATAGAGAATAAAACAATGAACATAACATGAAAATCTCACTCTAATAATGTCAGATTAATCAGAGACCCAATTCTTATAGTTCAATGTATTTTTATGGAAAGGGTATCAAAAATGCAAGGATAAGGCTTAATTATTTTTTCTCCTTATTACTCACTCTCACACTACAAACCAGCCTCCTTGAAAGTTTAAACTGCAAACATAATAAATTTGTTATCAAAGATTTCTTACCTCCTCCTGTTTGCCTGCTATTTGCACTTACTTCTTAAACTTTGAAAGTTATAGGTCATTATTTATGAAATGTTATAGGGCCAAAATGAATATAATAATAACTGATTTATAATTGCATTATAATGAGATTCCAGGAAAGCTGAGGCAAAGACTCCCCATCCACCATCGCAGAGACATCAAGGTTAGTTTGGGTACACCTTGACGGCAGAGGCCTTAGGCTAGCAAGTAAGTACCATAAATGTCCCTTGCAATCAAAGTAACACAAAGAGCCATTTTAAGGAAAAGATCTATATTATGCATTGACTTATGAGGGGGCTCTAGAAAAGGGAGGAGAATCAGAGATTAAATTGAGAGAGGTCCTCTACCTGTGTCCTCGAATGTCAGACTGATCACACACGCCTCCAAGTGCAATCCTGTGAAACTCTCGGCCCAGGGTCTTGGCCACTGATCTTCCCACACTTGTTTTACCAACCCCAGGAGGGCCGACAAAGCACAGAATGGGGCCCTTCAGGTTGTTTTTCAGCTGCCTAACAGCCAAGTATTCCAGCACTCTTTTCTTCAATTTTTCCATGGCATAATGATCATTATCCAGCAGAACTCGGGCTGCTCGAATGTCCAGACGATCTGTCAAGTAACCCAACAGAAACAATCTGAGCACATGGAGCTGTTCAATGGAAGAACTCCTTTTCAGACTGGCAAGAGCCAGAATAGCTTTTTGAAAAAAGAAGTGATAAGAACAGGCTTGGAACAGGATTGGTTTCTTCTAAATGAGTCTTCAGAAAGACCTGGACTTGGTTTTCTTGCTTAAGTATTTATAGAAATAATAGATATTACATAATTAAAAACTCATTACGGAATGATTTTGGAATGGAATGATTTTCTATATATACATTATTTCTATGGAAACAAGTAGAATATTTCTACATATTCTACTTTTCACTGTCAGTTTTGAGGTTATGGATTATCCTCTGGCTGCCACCCAGCTGATAAATGCATTTTGGCTTGACCTATTGTTTAATCTGTGATTATTTTAATAGATAGTAGATAGTAGAATAGATTGGAGAAGGCAATGGCAACCCACTCCAGTACTCTTGCCTGGAAAATCCCATGGACAGAGGAGCCTGGTGGGCTATAGTCCATGGGGTCGATAGGAGTCGGACACGACTGAGCGACTTCACTTTCACTTTTCCCTTTCTTGCACTGGAGAAGGAAATGGCAACCCACTCCAGTGTTCTTGCCTGGAGAATCCCAGGGACGGGGGAGCCTGGTGGGCTGCCGTCTATGGGGTCGCACAGAGTCGGACACGACTGAAGTGACTTAGCAGTAGCAGCAGCAGCAGCAGAATAGATAGTAGAATATTTCTACATATTCTACTTGTGCTTGTATTTGTTCTTCTTCTTTTTAAGTGGTTTTTTTCTTATTACGTTAATTATATATGCTCATGCCAGAAAATCTGATGACACTAATAAAAAAGGAAGAAAATACTCACCTGTAATCTCATTTCCCCACAGAGAGAATCACTACCTTCACTTCAGTACACATTATTCCACATTCTGTGTGTGTGTGTGTGTGTGTGTGTGTCTGTGTGTACGCGCACACACACTTATATACCTATTTTTCAAACTAAGAGTATATGAGGTCTTCAAATTTTGGAAAAATAAGTTTCTTCCACTTAAATAATATGGACATCTTTCAGTGTCAAATGTATTCTTCAGTAGCAGTTTAGTGGCTACATAATATTCCATTATTTAATTATCCATTCCCTTTTGCTGCGCATTTTGGTTATCTACAAATCTTTACAGCTATAAAGTATGCTTCACTGTGCATCTCTGTAACTAAATCTCCACATACTTCTGAAATTACTTCCCTCAGCTAATCTTCTAAAACAGAAGAGCTGGGTCGAAAAAAAATTACGACATGAAGAACTGTCTAAGTTCTATCCATTAAAATCTCACCAGAAATGTATGAATTAGGCCCTTTTTCCAGAGCCAAGCTTTCATCAGGTTTACTGGTGCTTTAGGATCTAAAATAATCACAGATTAAACAATAGGTCAAGCCAAAATGAATTTATCAGCTGGGTGGCAGCCAGAGGATAACCCACAACCACAAAACTGACCGTGAGAAGAAAATGGGAGAGAAAAAAACACAGAAGTCCACTCTTTCACTCAGTTATTTGGAACGTGCTATGCATTTTTCCTACAAGAAAAAAAAATGGCCTGGTTCTCAAGCTAGTCTACAAAAATCCAGCTAAGCAATAATGTATGTAAATTAATTACAATACTACTGAATTTAGTCAGAGTCCTGGCTGAGCGATTTGGAAACAGAAGAAAAAAATTTCTTCCCTTTTTTTCTTCCCTTTCCTGGCTTCAGAAGCCAACCAATGAATATGAATAAACGAAACAAAGTCTCCTATTTCATGATGCTAATCCTGACACCAAAACCTACCACAGTAAAGAAAATACCCACTTCAGACCAATTCCACTTTGCATAGCTCTAATTATTCAAATGCTGGTAAATCAAATCTATTCAAAGAGTAATCTACAGAGACCCAGTGGGATTTCAGTTATGCAAAGATGGTTCAATACTTAGTTATCAATATATTTATATCATGTCTAAGGGCACTTTCTAAGAAAATGTCATTTTATATCTAAAAAGGCTTTTGTTATAATGCAACATTCACTTCTGATGAACATTTAGTAAATATTTAGTAACTAGCTGGTCTGGATGAAGCACAAGCTGGAATCAAGATTGCCAGGAGAAATATAAATAACCTCAGATATGCAGATGACACCACCCTAATGGCAAAAAGCAATGAGGAACTAAAGAGCCTCTTAATGAAGGTGAAAGAGAGTGAAAAAGCTAGCTTAAAACTCAACATTAAAAAAACTAAGATCATGGCATCTGGTCCCATCACTTCATGGCATTTAGATGGGGAAAAAGTAGAAACCGTGACAGACTCTATTTTATTTGGCTCCACACTCACTGCAGACAGTGACTACAGCCACAGAATTAAAAGACACTTGCTCCTTGGAAGAAAAGCTATGATGAACCTAGATAGCGTATTAAAAAGCAGAGACATCACTTTGCAAATAAAGGTCTGTACAGTCAAAGCTATGGTTTTTCCAGTAGCCATTTACAGATGTGAGAGTTGGACCATGAAGAAGGCTGAGCATTCAAGAGGGAGGGAAGATATGTATACCTATGACTGATTCATGTTGATATTTGGCAGAAACCAACACAATTCTGTAAAGCAACTATCCTTCAATTAAAAAATACATAAATTTAAAAAAAAAAAGGCCGAGAGCTGAAGAATTGATGCTTTTTAACTGAGGTACTGGAGAAGACTCTTCAGAGTGCCTGAACAGTAAGGAGATCAAACTAGTCAGTCCTAAGGGAAATCAACCCTGGATATTCACTGCAAGGACTGATGCTGAAGCTGAAACTCCAATACTTTGGCCACCTGATGTGAAAAGCTGACTCACTGGAAAATATTCTGATGCTGGGAAAAATTGAGGGCAGGAAGAAAAGGGGCGACAGAGGATGAGATGGTTGGATGGCATCACCAACTCAATGGACATGGGTTTGAGCAAGCTCTGGGAGATAGTGAAGGACAGGGAAGCCTGGCGTGCTGCAGTCCATGGGGTCACAAAGAACCAGACATGACTGAGCAACTGAACAACAACAGCAAAACTAAGAACAGAATCCATGTACTTTAGAAAATAAATGAGCACACTGAAGGAATTTCTAATATGCCAAGTAAAGATGATTTTAAAAGTCAATTCTTTCAAACTTTTAAGGAAAGAAAATTTCTATGCTACTTATTATTATCTTATCTTTTCTATACAGAATGCATCTTTTCTGATTATTTTTTTAATTATTTAGAATGTATGCTTCCTATTATTAATAAAACTTATACAGTTAAGCATAAAAAATGTAAAACTTCCTTCAACATTTATTTCTCTATTTACAATTGGAAGACTGAAATGGTATCTACTGGCTCCCTCCATTCAAGATGGAAAATCAACAAACTTATTTCCTCCAACTGACTCCTCTTTGCTTGGGTAACTGTCTCTGCTTAGGCAAGCTTCTCTTTTTGAGAATTATGAAAGACATTTTTCACGGTTTTATGATTTTACTTGTAACAAGTATTTAGGCCTAAAGTACTAGTTTAGAAGCTCACCATGACTACTTTTACACCACAAATTATCCATCTTCAGTTCTCCACTGAGATGGTGAACAATGCGAAACGTTTTTGTGATGGGCGCATGAGTGCCGTGCATCTCGAATGCTGACACACGTCCAACAGAAACTCTGAGTTGTAAAAAAAAAAGCTTTGCTTTGTTGTTGTATCTTCTTGGTTATTTCAGTAAAGAATTGGAGCTAGCACTCTGCATTCAAGTAAACATTCTGCCTTCAATTCTCTGCTGCTCCTGCTGCTGCTGCTGCTGCTAAGTCGCTTCAGTCGTGTCCAACTCTCTGCGACCCCATAGACAGCAGCCCACCAGGCTCCCCCATCCCTGGGATTCTCCAGGCAAGAACACTGGAGTGGGTTGCCATTTCCTTCTCCAATGCATGAAAGTGAAAAGTCAAACTGAAGTCGCTCAGTCGTGTTCGACTCCTAGTGACCCCATGGACTGCAGCCCACCAGGCTCCTCCGTCCATACGATTTTCCAGGCAAGAGTGCTGGAGTGGGGTGCCACTGCCTTCTCCAAGTGACACTGTATGAACCTGACAAAAATTCCTAGTCAGTCATTAATTTCACTTTACAAACAGGACCAGTGTGGGAGGGGAGGAAGCTGACGGCAACTTACTAGTTATTAACAGCAAACAGTAAAACCTGCAATTTTATATCTACAGGTCATTATACTATATGCACCCTGCATGTCTCATAAGTCATTAGTTAGGATAAATCCTAGAGCACAGCAAAACATCACCAAGAAAACACCAACATTTCAAAACAAGACCCTTGGTGTTACCGAGTTATCGAGACGTGCTTCACATCATGCACTAGCCCTACTGTCAAAAGAAAAAATAACAGGGCTTGGAAATTAGACTCCATTAAGATAGTACTTTGTATCTGCTAATTCCAAATTTATCCCTAATTCCTAATTTATTCCTAACTCCTAATTTATCCCTCCCTGCTTTCCCGTTTAGTAACTGGAAGTTTGTTTTCTATGTCTGTGAGTCTGTTCCTGTTTTGTAAATAAGTCCATTTGAATCATATTTTAGATTCCACATACAAGTGATGAAATTATATACCTTATGATTCCATTTAAGTGACATGTTTAAATTATAAAGTTTTAGAAATGCAGGACAAGCTAGGGATTGCCAGGGCTTGGAGAAGACTCTTGAGAGTCCCTTGGACTGCAAGGAGATCCAACCAGTCCATTCTGAAGGAGATCAGCCCTGGGATTTCTTTGGAAGGAATGATGCTAAAGCTGAAACTATAGTACTTTGGCCACCTCATGTGAAGAGTTGACTCACTGGAAAAGACCCTGATGCTAGGAGGGATTGGGGGCAGGAGGAGAAGGGGACGACAGAGGATGAGATGGCTGGATGGCATCACGGACTCGATGGACGTGAGTCTGAGTGAACTCCGGGAGTTGGTGATGGACAGGGAGGCCTGGTGTGCTACGATTCATAGGGTCGCAAAGAGCTGGACACGACTGAGCGACTGAAGTGAACTGAATGACACAAATACCTGTCAAAAACACACCGAAATGTAAGGCGGTTCATTTCATGCAGATGACAGGACAGCACTGAACTGCATGTCACTCTCTCCCCCAGGTCTATACTAACAGTGCTCAAGGCCTTCTCCAAATCTCACAGAACGGGGACACTTCGCTTCAAAGCAGGCGCTGTAGAGCTAGGAGTTAACAGAAGACCATCTGAACCAAAATGGGATTTCCTAATAGGCCAGCTAGATCCAGATGGACATCAGAACTCAAACTGGTCAGGGGACAGCCAGGGGCTAATTCAATGGGAATGCATGCTCCCCTGCAGTCGTCTTACTATGGCATTTCCAGAAAATTTTGAATTAAGGATTAAACCAAGAAATTCAGCTTCAGTTTATTTCATAAAACATCATCAACCAGAAGGCAATAGACTGTCATGAATGTAAACATGAATTAAGAAATAAATTTACCAACATAGCTTTATATACAGTTGCTCAAAACCTGGAAACAACCCAAATGGCCAACAACTGGTAAATGGATAAACCAATTACTGATAGACGCAGTACCATGGATGAGCTTTAAAGTAATTATGCTCAGTGAAAGAATAAAAAAAGAGGGAGCACATATTAAATCACTCCATTTATATAAAATTTTAGCCGTACACATTAATAAATCCGCTGAGTCTACCAAAAAAAATAATTAAAATAGGGTTGTTTTAACCTTAATACTGCCCTTGCCTAGTTAATATAACACAAATATGCTTCATTCTAGGCCCTCTTTGAGACAAAAATGCTTTTTTCGAATTCTCAATACCAGAGAGTATGCTCCTCTGTAGATTTAACGGGAAAGTATTTTTTAAGAAAAACATTTTTTAATATTAAAAATTCAGCATTCTGAAATCTAGTATGTATGGCATACCTTACATGGGGCATAAACACGTGTTTTGGGGCTAACACTTCTCAAAATTTCTAGCACTGCTTTAAATGTAAGAATTTTACTAGCCAGGAAAATATATCTGATCAATTCTCAAGATTCAACAATTCTTATGCCAAAATTAGTTCAGAGAATCAACCCACTGCTGAACTTAATAAACCTTGTATGTAAACTTAACAAGAGAGTCCAATAACAGAAACAAATGCAAATAAAACGATTCTGAAAATTCTGAAAGACAACTGAGTATATTTCTTACCCCCAAGAGAAAGTACATAACAAATACATTAAAAAAAAAAAAAAAAAAACTGGTATAAAATCCTTCTGGTAGATAAAAAACTACTCAAAGATAGGACAGATAAAAAGAAATTAAACTCTTTAAATAGTTTTAGTGGGAAAAAAACAAACTTTCAATGGTAAAACTGTTTTACTGTTATCTTGTCGTTATACATAATTATTTCCTTTAGAAAATATAGAAGATTTGCTGTCTCTAGTTCTTGCCTGGGGAATCCCAGGGACGGGGGAGCCTGGGGGGCTGCCGTCTATGGGGTCGCACAGAGTCGGACACGACTGAAGTGACTTAGCAGCAGCAGCAGCAGTACTTATTTGGCACTTATTGCCAACTACCTCAAAACTGTTTTGTTTTCCTATGCTCCTGGCAAAGAGTACATAAATATAAAGCTTACTGTCTGATTGACTATTGGTATTGAGAAATACATATTCACCAATTAAAGAAAATCCTACCTTCTCCAGAATTAGGCAAAAGGCACTTTTACGCAGCACCCTCTTTTCCTTTACTTCCTAAAACCTATGACACAAGTTCAGTCTCTAAACAGTTTACATCGTGAACTACTACAACAGAAAGATAATCAACGGGGAATATTTCAGCAGAATTTGCTCGAGCTTCCCGAGAGACAATTAGATTGCAAGAAGAGGTGTTATCTGTGCACTCACCAGTTGTACTTTTGTTCCAGGGAAGCTCCACCATAAGTTCTAAATAATTTCTAGTCAGAGCATATTCTGGCATTGACTGAGGCATTTTTTTGAGCCTGTGGGGAAAGAATACACAGCAAACCTGTTCAGGAACACAGAAAAATTCTGTGAAACAGAAAAAACAAGCACATCTCCCTTTCTTAGTCAGATATATCATGCATTTTGGCTAAACAAATCTGAAAACGTTTTTATTAGGCTGGTGCTAATGTAACTATTACCTTCCGTAACTTAGCTAAAGTAACTGGGGCCTCCCTGGTGGCTCAGGCAGTAGCGAATCTGCCTGCAATGCAGGGTATCTGGGTTCGATCCCTGGGTTGGGAAGATCCCCTGGAGAAGGGAATGGCTACTCACTCCAGTTCTCCTGCCTGGAGAATTCCATGGACAAAGGATCCTGGCAGGCTACAGTCCATGGGGTCACAAAGAGTTGGACAAGACTGGGCAAATTTCACTTTCACTTTTCAACATAACTGTGGTTTTTGCATTGCTGAACTCTGCCATTTGATATTTGAATACATTCTTAATAAATGCGGTTATGCTATACATCATTTTAATGTGCATTTCTATGGTTTTTGCTAATGACTTATTACTTGCTGTTTATTTTAGACTGGGGAAATGATGTTAGACAAAAAGCAAATTCTCTGATTTTCTTATTCAGGTTCAAAATGGATTTTAAAGCAGCAGAGACAAGTCACAACATCAATAACGCATATGGCTCAGAAACTGCTTAATGAATATACAGTGCAGTGGTGGTTCAAGAAATTTTGCAAAGGAGATGAGAGTTGTGAAGATGAGGAGTGTAATGGCTAGCTAGCTCTAAGAAGGCGATAATGACCAATTAAGAGCAATCATTGAAGCTGATCCTCTTATAACTACATGAGAAGCTGCCGAAGAACTCGATGTCAGCCATTCCATGGTCATTTAGCATTTGAATCAAATTGGAAAGGTAAAAAAGCTTGATAGGCACATGTCTTATGAGCTAACTGTAAATCAAAAAACTCATAGTTTTGAAATACGCAACAACTACAAACCATTTCTCAGTAAGATTGTGATGTGTGACAAAAAGTGGATTTTAGATGACAACCAGCGATGACCAGCTCAGTGGTTGCACCGAGAAGTTCCAACTGCTACTGCTGCTAAGTCACTTCAGTCGTGTCCGACTCTGTGCGACCCCACAGACGGCAGCCCACCAGGCTCCCCCATCCCTGGGATTCTCCAGGCAAGAACCCTGGAGTGGGTTGCCATTTCCTTCTCCAATGCATGGAAGTGAAAAGTGAAAGGGAAGTTGCTCAGTCGTGTCCGACTCTTAGCGACCCCATGGACTGCAGGCTCCTCTGTCCATGGGATTTTCCAGGCAAGAGTACTGGAGTGGGGTGCCATTGCCTTCTCCGGAGAAGCTCCAAAGCACTTCCCAAAGCCAAACTTGCACTAAAAAAAGGTCATAGTCACTGTCTGATGGTCTGCTGCCCGTCTGATCCACTACAGCTTTCTGAATCCTGGCAAAACCATTGCATCTGAGAAGTATGCTCAGCAAATCAATGAGATGCACTGAAATCTCCAACGCCTACAGCCGGCACTGGTCAACAGAATGGGCCCAATTCTCCTCCACAGTGATGCCCAACCACACGTTGCACAACCAATGCTTCAAAAGTTGAACCAACTGGGCTACAAAGTTTTGCCTCATCTGCTGTATTCACCTGACCTCTTACCAACCAAATACCACTTCTTCAAGCATCTCGACAACTTTTTGCAGGGAAAATGCTTCTACAACCATCAAGAGGCTGAAAATGCTTTCCAAGAGTTCACTGAATCTCAAAGCACAGAGTTTAGTGCTATAGGAGTAAGCAAACTTATTTCTCATTGGCAAAAATGTGTTGATTGTAATGGTTCCTATTTTGATTAATAAAGATGTGTTCCAAAACTATTACTTTTGCATCAACCTAATAAAAATCTAGTTAATAAAAAGATTATTTTGTTTTAAACAGATACTTGCAAACTAGCGCTGTGATTCTATCCTTGAAATATGTAAGGCCTTATCAATATCTGTATCTCATAGGGAGAGTCTCAAGTCAATTACCCAGTGATTTATTTAGGTGCCTAATCATGCATAATACGATAATTACATATTATCTTGTATCAGAGAGAAAGTCAGCTCATCAGATATTTAATTAAAATAATGCAACTTCCATAATATATGCAGTGCCTAAGTGTTCTGTACACAATAGATGTTCGGCATTTGTTAACTAATGTCAGAGTCACTGTAAAATATCTCAACGACATTTACTTATGTTCTTAACTGTGCATCTCAGTAGTCAAATCTTTAGTTCCTGAGCATACATTTAGGTTGATTACAATCCACTCATAAGAAAAATGCAATACAGTCAGAATGTTATAAGTATTGGTTTTAACCCTGAGATTATCCAGAAAATGTGATCAACTCATGTACCCTATTCTGTCAGCAAGGGTCCCCTGTACTTTTATCTTGTACGAAGGCAAAACTGATTGTCCCCGCCTCCTAAAGTTTATAATCTAAGGATGAAAACAGTGATGTGCAAAGAACACAATAACTGAATAAACATTATTTCTAAGTAAAGTATGGCCTTAAGACTATGAAAAGGGAGTGTCAACAGTGACTGTGCTTGACAGCACACAGTAGATGGAAAAGTTATATCACTTATTATATTCAGCATTCAAGAAAAAGAAAATGCTGAACATGGTGTTAACTCAGGAGTACTAAGAATCAGATTTTGATGGAGGAACAAAGAAGAGAAAGCACTTCACAGATCACCACTACAACCTGAGAATTAGGAAAGCCACAACATAAGAAATATAAGAGATAAAGAGGTAACAGTGGAAAGGTAAGATGAATAGAGTGGTCCGTGACTATCTAAATATAAGGGAAAGGAGAAAGATAAAAGACTATGAAACAAGAGATCAGCTTTGTAACACAGAGTAGCAGATTCACTTCTATGAGCAACAGTTTTTAACATTAATAAGCAAATGAAAATCCTAATGAACGAACAGCTTCTACAACCTACCTTTTTATCTCTTTGACACAGACTTTGTGGGCCTGTTCCGGCATGCTGGATGTCCGTATCTTTTTCTCTAGCATGACAATGTCATCGTTATCTTCATCCTCATCCTCGTCTGCTAGAGCGCCTGGGACATGTGTAATCCTCCTCATAGGGCGTATTGCGATGACCTACAAGATAAAGCAGGAGTGAAAAACTGCATGCCCAAATAAACGGGACGAAGCACCGAGCGGCAGCAGACATTTTTACGGGTAGAGTCTAAACCTTTAGGAACTAAAGTTCAGAATGATGAGGAGGAGGCACGTGTACATATGGAGGGAGCAGAATTTAAAAAGCAGATGAAGATGAGATGCACGTGATTCTTCCATACATGGTTAACACTACCAGCATGAGAATAAAAAATTCAAGAAATTGGCTACTAATGAAAACATCTAAGAATTGCCTCTTCTTGAGCTACTACTGCAGCCACTATTTTCTTGATGTACTTAATGACTACTCATCATGGCAACTGAATAAATTCCATTTTCTCCCTACAATACAAAGTTTCTCTTTAACATCATTAACCTTTCTGCTACTGCCTCTATTCTCTTCATCTGTAACAAGCAGAAAAGTCTTCCACTTTACAAAATGTTTTAACTTATCTATGGTTTTTTCCAATTAACTATACACTATTTACTTCCCTTGTGATGTTCTGCTTTTCCAACAAGAGGCACTAATCACCACTTCCTCTTCCCTGCTGGTTACTTAATAATTTGTACTTTGTACTTTGACTTTGTCTCCAGTGTGCTGAAACTGTTCCCTGAAACCCAACAGTCTATGCCAAGTCAAACGGTCTTATTTAAGCTCTCCTTCTCCGTGACTCTCTACCGTGTTTTAAACACCACCTACTCTTTTGAAATTCTCAACTCATTAATATCATGAATCAACTCTAGCTGTTCCTGGAGTAAAATGATATACTGGCATTTAATTTAAAGGCCTTAGAATTTATTTAACTTATGAAATTACCTATTTAATACAGTCAAATATAAAAGTTAAAAATATAAAACAGCAAAAATATAATTTTATAAAAACAAATATTAAACTAACAGTTTGTACAAATGAAAATTGAAATATTTATACGTTAAAACAAAAAAAGTCAAGTCAAAAACTTAAAACAGGACAAAATAATTTTTAAAAAGCCAAAGTATGGCACAACACATTCAGTCAGTCAGTCCTTTTAGGAAATAATTTTGTGGTATGTTCTTAATAAATACTGTATGCAGTGGGAAAAAAAAATCATACTCAAAGACAGTCATCATGGTTATTTGTTAATTTTTAATATATTAAGAACATCACACACTAGCAGAAAAAGAAATGGCTTAGTAAACTATCCCTTTCAATGATTATCAAAACAAAACATGAGAAAATGTCTACATGCTTAAAAGGAAAAAAAGAAAGATCCAAACATGGAGAAGGGGCAGAGGGAAACAAACTAGAATTCAAAATTTTATCAGTAACTTGGGTGAAAGAGACAACAAACTTGTTTCTTCTTTGTTCCTTTCTTTATTCCCCCAATTTTTTTTCTTAAAAAAAAGAAAAGAAAAGAAAACAACTGAACCTTACATCACACAAAAACAACTAAAGAACCTAAAGAAATGGATTAAAAGGAGGATTTACCCGCTTATCATCATCTTGCTTGTGTTTTCTGGTTTTCTGAAGCAATTTCAGGCCTTCGATTTGTCTGACAAGCAGCGGTATGGTCATCTTGAACCGTTCCTCCAGACTCACAGCATCTAAAATCTGAAACGTTACAGCATCTCTCTCTCAGAAATATGTGCTCCAGAAATAAGGCAGTCAAGACTCATGACTTAAACTGCTAAGTAAAAAAGATAACACCTCTCAATATTCACAGCTACACAACCAAATTATCAGCAAGGTCATCTGACATAAATACCAGAATCCTAAAAAAAAAGATAAGAATAATAGTATCTTGAGTTTCTATTTAAAAGATGAAGCCAAGATATTGTTCCAAGAGCAAGAACAAAACACATTTTATGTCAACTCTTTCCCAGGAATTTTTACATACACAAGGGTCTAGGAACATTTTAACCAACCTCCAAGAATGATCTGAGTGAGTAACGCTCTCTGGTTCCTCAGTAAAATGCCCTTGGCTAAGCCCAAGCTAGGTCAGGCAGTAGAACTCCTTGCCTTCTCTGCTCCTATCAGCTAAACCAAATTCTTGTGTTTAAACACAACCTATCTGTATTAGTTGCACTGGCTAGTATAATTGTTAGACTTAAGCATTAAATAAACTGATGAAATAAGGAAGGTAGTTTAATGTTCTCGGAAGATTCAATAAAACAGATCGCTTAAAAATACTACAAAAATAAGTGTACAGGAAAACTTTTATAGTTTGGAGAAAGTGAAGTCGCTCAGTCATGTCCGACTCTTCGCAACCCCATGGACTGTAGCCCACCAGGCTCCTCCATCCATGAAATTGTCCAGGCAAGAGTACTGGAGTGGGTTGCCATTTCCTTCTCCAACAGTTTGGAGAAAAGACATTCAAATCTAAGAATCGACATTTGAATTATTTTTCAAGTGTCTTTTAAACTCATTTCACTTTAAACAAATAGAAGTTGAAAATCATAAAAAAAAATCATAGCTAACACGTCATAGCTGCGGTTTCTGTAAGAAACTCGAAGAATTCTAACAATGCAAACTTATATACAAGGGAAAGGTCACAGCTCCACATTTTTAAAAAGTCATTCTCACTTAAACTTTTTCCATAAGTTAACAAACTACCAGTACTGATAATGCAAATGCAAGAACTGTCTGGGTACATAAAAATGTAAAGCAATCACTTTAAAGTCAATTTAAGTGTAAATGTATCTTAACTACTTCTGTGGGTATCCAGTATCTCTTACCTGAAAGTCAAAACTTACTACCTAGATCTGAATAAGAAGTGACAAAGCAGCGTGGCATTCCAGAGGGGAACACTGACCTGGAGCTTCTCTTTGTTGCTTGTTCGGATAATTGATGTCAGAATGTCTGGTAAAGCTTCCCTTGGAAGACTGTCTAAAAGACGTCTCAATTTAGCCACTGCAGGGACAGACATATCCAACATTTCAACCAACTACAAAGGGAGAAAAAAAACTTTTTAATAAAATTGGGCATTATCTGTGAATTTTAAAAATCAAATTGTCATACAGGTTTAAGTTTGGGTCACAAAGAAAGTCTTTGCTTCTGAACAATCACTGATTATTAGAGTCCAGGCATTTTTACAGGACTCAAAGGAAAAGAGAAGTACTGTTAAAATGTCAACTGGAATGAAAAGCAATGACTCGAAAGTGGGTAATAATAATGTTTATTAAAGGTTTTGTACATCAGTGATTTTAGTATTTTATTTTTTAAAATTAAAATTTATAGAAAAGTTGCAGTAGTATAATGAAACTCCTTCCCCTAACAAACTTCCCCTAAATTCATCACGGTTAACATTTTGCCACATTTGCTTTCTTTCCCCCACTCTATACACACACACAACACACAAATATTGCTAAACATGTAAGAATAAACTGCAGACATCATGACCTTGATTAGAAACTCTATTGACTGTTGAAAGTGTGTAGGGCAGGTGTTCACAGCCTGTGGTGTTTGCACTTGATGTGGCATTTGAAGGGACACATTTCTAGTGTGGTGAACAACAGGAAAACAGAGTAAGTGAATATGCTATGTAGGAATGAAGGTGATTAAGGGGAAAGTAGAATTTATCTTCCTTTTCCTGAGTGATCATCCCTGAGTCTCAGTTCAAAATTCTCTATTTTCCTTGCTCTTAAGAATAAGGATACATATTCTCTTACAGAGTGTAATGATCAAATTCTGGAAATTTAACATGGCTGATTATGTTAACCAGTCAGTAGCTGAAATACTGTTTTTAGCAGAACACAAGATTAATTAAAATCTGAGCACTGACTGACTGATTTTTTGAAAAAAAAAAAAAAAAAAAAAACACAAGTTCCAGGGTATAGCCTGGAGCTAAGACAGATCAAGCTCCAGGCAAGCTTTCAGTAACTGTGATATTCAGTGGGGCTGTTGATAAAGTTCCCCTTTCCTTTTGCACGATGGTGGTATAACTGTGGTGATGTTATAAAAATTCCTTGAATGTCATTATAAAATCTTTACATATTTAAAACTTTTTGTTGATTCAAAGTGGGGAGAAGTAAAGCATAAAGAAAGAAGCTATGAAGCTATGTCCAAGAGAGGAACTGAGTTTATAATCAAGGCCTTTAGACACTGCCTGTCCCACACAGATCCAGCTTAGTGACTGGGTTACATCAAGAGAACATACAAGACTACGTTTTGTAATATACTTCAGGAAGATCTGAAGGGAAACAAAGCATAAAAGCATATGCTTTGGGGGTGAGGGAAGAAGCTTTCTGCTCAATCGAGAATTAACCAAAAAAACTCAAACCTAGAATTAAGGAGTCCAATGTTTAATGTAAAAGCTCCAGAAACACTCTTTGGAAAAATTTTAGAAAGGGTCGGCTAGCGTGTCCTAGAAAGACTGAGATACAAGCCCAGACAAAAGCAATTTGAAATCAATATATCACTAAATCTTCTAAGCACATACTGCCTGAACACTCACCAGTCAACCAATTTATCACATCTTACAGTAACAAAGAAACCAAAGAAAAGAGAATTTTAAGGAAAGACTAAAAGCAACTCACTTGTACCGCATATTTGTAAAACTGTTCCGATAGCTCTCCGAGCTCCTCCCTAGTCTTACAGGTATTAGGGAACTCCTCCAGCCGGTCCAACTGTTCCACCTCGGCAACAGGATATGGCTTCTCTTTCACAACCTGTACGATCTGGAAGCGGCACAGGCCTGTTATCAGCAAAGTATAGTGGGGCTTGGGCCAGTTACTGCCCACAACCTGGACTGCCAGTGCAGCTGTCCCGATCCTGAAAAACACACAGGACATCAGCATTACAAATACTCAGTGTGGCAGGGCAGAAACTCACCTCAAAAGGGTTGCCTTTTCTGAGAAATTCATTAAAAAGCAAAGAACTTCTAAAGTGCAAATGAATTGTTTCTCTGTTTAATTTAGCATCCAGTGCACTGTCTGTTGGGCTTTCCTGGTGGCTCAGCTGGTAAAGAATCTGCCTGCAATGTGGGAGACCTGGGTTCGATCCCTAGGTTGGGAAGATCCCCTGGAGAAGGGAAAGGCTACCCACTCCAGGATTCCGGCCTGGAGAATTCCATGGACTGTATAGTCCATGAGGCCACAAAGAGTCAGACATGACTGAGCAACTTTCACTTCACTTCTTTTCACCAATGAAGGAGATCTGGGTTCAATCCTTGGGTCTAGAAGATCCACTGAAAAAGGAAATGGCAACCCTCTCCAGTATTCTTGCCTGGGAAATCCCATGGACAGAGGAGCCTGGCAGGGCTACAGTACATGGGATCGAAAAAAGTCAGACATGAGTAAACAGTAACAATAACACGGTCTGTTAAGTCCCTACCACCTGCTATGGGGCCGTCTCATTCTAATTAGATGTTTTAAGAATTAGACAGAAATTCCTAAGCATTTGGATTATTTAAACATAAAAGTGTAAAAGCTGTTGAGATTTACATAGTTTAATTTTGCCAGCTGGGAATGAGGTAATCGTTCATCAGAATATACACTAGCATGGAGTTGCAAAGGGTTGGACACTACTGAGCGTGCGCGCGCACGCACACACACGCATTCTAAGCAGATTTAAATACATCAGTATGATGTAAACCGACCTAAGTAATCCCTGTTCCAACCAGCTTTTCTACTAACAAACCAAGTTTTTTACATAATCAATCTATAAAACTGCCATCAAATCTCAGAATTAACATGTATGCCCTTGAATTCTGCATTTCTAAATGTGGGGCTAAATATCAGAGGCCACACTTATTCGTGGTCTGAGGAGACTTCATCAGAGACCTAGACCTCAGGAAAGTGTAAACCTAGTTCTAAGTGGTAATCACCACACCTAACACTTGATAGAAAGTTATAAGCCTCAGCCTTAGAAAGTCATTTAAGCCTCAGCTCCTTATCATTCAATTCTGACCAAGCTGCATATAAACCAATCCACAGGAAGGAAGCCTCATCCAAACTAAGCTGCAGTAATACAAAACAGAAAGATCACCATTCAGAGGTGACTTCCAGATGCCATCTACACTCAGATTTTCTCCCCTGAGCCACAGGCTAGGTTGTAACTTCAGAAAACAAACTAAAACCAGAGCGCTCGGCGCTTTCAACCCTGGACAGTGGTGACACAGGGATATTAAACCTGCCCATCTCAAACACACTGATGGCACAGACAGTGTGCGCACACTTCAGGGAGCTCGCTCACCTCCAGCCGCAGTGCATTCTTGACTCCTTCCTTGGAAATGATGCACTCTGTATATAACCTGCAACCTTTGGCCCCCCACCGCCACTCCACTCAGTTTATTGCGAGTTATGCATGTATTTCCTTACCATCCTTGCGGGCGTACCACATGGACAGGGGATAAAACTTGACTTAAATAATACGTGAAACCAAAAAAATCAGGAAAATAATTTGGTGGGGAGAAAAAAACGTCACGGACTTCAAAAACCTGATCGTGTGTTGCGGCTGCTTTTCTTCAGTCGCTAATCAAACAGTAGGTTCTATCTCCCATTCGCTGAAAACCTGCCTGAGCGAGTTGCTGCTGCTGCTGCTGCTAAGTCGCTTCAGTCATGTCCGACTCTGTGCGACCCCACAGACGGCAAGCCACCAGGCTCCCCCGTCCCTGGGATTCTCCAGGCAAGAACACTGGAGTGGGTTGCTATTTCCTTCTCCAATGCATGAAAGTGAAAAGTGAAAGTGAAGTTGCTCAGTCGTGTCTGACTCTTAGCGACCCCATGGACTGCAGCCTACCAGGCTCCTCTGTCCATGGGATTTTCCAGGCAAGAGTACTGGAGTGGGGTGCCATTGCCTTCTGCCTGAGCGAGTTAGCTGGACCTAAACTAGAAACTAATGAAGACTGTAGTTCACTGCAGATGACAACCACCAAAGCTTACACAATGCAGAATGTTTACAGTTCCATTTATAAGAAACACTGACAGATAAAAAACTGGATTCCTGGCCTCAGGGGTTAACAAACTAGAAACTGAAGAGAAACCAGAAATGAGTCTTCTCACAAAGCAAATAAAAGTTTTGCTAACTGTGAAAGGAGATGTTCCAAACAGTCAAGTGATGAAGTTGGATTTATACTATGTTTGTCCTCCTAGGAAGAAAAAATATACAGGGGTTTTCAACGTGAATTATTTCTTACTTTAAATCACTTGTAGTTGACAAGAGACACACAAAAAAAAACCCAAAAGGTACATAAAAAGAATGCACCCTTTTTAAAGAAGAAACTTGATGTGCGAAATAATTAGATGGCTAGAAATAGACTATTCAGTGAAAGACATTTGGGGTAAAAGCTCTGGGAAGAAGGATGACATTTATGTTATTTTTCTTTAAGATTTTTTTAAAACGTGGACCATTTTTAAAGTCTTTATTGAATTTGTTACAATATTGGTTCTGTTGTTCACGTTCCAGTTTTTTTTTGGCCGAGAGGCATGTGGGAGCTTAGCTCCTGACCAGAGATCCAACCGGATTCCCCTGTAGGCACTGGAAGGCAAAGTCTTAACCACTTGACTTCCAGGTAGGCCCCTAATGCTATTTTAGACAAGTTGTATTGTATGCTGGGCTCTAGGTTTTACATATAAAAATCGGTATTAAGTAAACAAAATGTTCAATTAATACTTTCCTTCTAACCGTGATCGAACTATGATACATAGGGTTTATATCAACTTAGTCATCTTTCTAAATAATCTACTTCTTCTATTACTATGAGCTTTATTGTTGTTTAGATGCAAAGTCATGTCCAACTCTTTTGTGACCTCATGAACTATAGCCTGCCAGACTCTTCTGCCCATGGGATTTCCCAGGCAAAAATACTGGAGTGGGTTGCCATTTCCTTCTCCAGGGAGTCTTCCAGACCCAGGGACTGAGCCCACCTCTCTGGCATCAGCAGGTGGATTCTTTACCACTGAGCCACCTGAGAAGCCCAAGCACTTTATTTGTTGTTGGTCAGTCGCCAAGTTGGGTCCAACTCTCTGTGACCACATGGACTGCAGCACACCAGCTCTCCCTGTTCTTCACTCATCTCCCAGAGTTTGCTCAGACTCATGTCCACTAAGTTGGTGATGCTATCTCATCTTCAGCAGCCCCCTTCTCCTGCCTTCGACCTTTCCCAGCATCAGGATCTTTTTCAATGAGTTGTTTCTTTGCATCAGGTGGCCAAAGTATGGGAGTCTCAGCTTCAGCATCAGTCCTTCCAATGAATATTCAGGGTTGGTTTCCTTTAGGATTGACTGATTTGATCTCCTTGTTGTCCAAGAGTCTCAAGAATCTTGTCCAGCACCACAATTAAAAAGCATCAGTTCTTTGGTACTCAGCCTTCTTTATGGTCCAACTCTTACTTCTGTAATGACTACTGGGAAAAAAATCATAGCTTCTACTATACAGACCTGTGTTGACAAAGTGATATCTCTGCTTTTTAATATGCTGTCTAGGTTTGTCATAGCTTTCCTTCCAAGGAGCAAGCATCTTTTAATTTCATGGCTGTAGTCACTGTCTGCAGTGATTTTGGAGCCCAAGAAAATGAAATTTGTTGCTGTTTCCACTTTATTCCCTTCTATTTGTTATGAAGTGATAGGACCAGATGTCAAGATCTTCATTTTTTTAATGCTGAGTTTTAAGCCAGCCTTTTCACTCTCCTCTATCACCCTTAAGAGGCCTTTAGTTCCTCTTTGCCTTCTGCCATTAGAGTGGTATAATCTACATATCTGAGGTTGTTGATATTTCTCCTGGCAACCTTGATTCCAGCTTGTGAGTCATCCAGCCCAACATTTTCATGATGTACTCTGCACAGAAGTTAAATATGCGGGGTGACTATATACAGGCTCGAGGCACTCCTTACCCAATTTCGAAACAATTCCATTGTTTGATGTCCAGTTTTGTTATTTCTTGACCTGCATATAGGTTTCTCAGGAAACAAGTAAGGTGGTCTGATACTTCGATCTCTTTAAGAATTTACCACAGTTTGTTATGATCCACACAGTCAAAGGCTTTAGCATAATCAAGGAAGCAGTACGTGTTTTTCTGAAATTCCCTTGCTTTGTCTTTGACACAATGGATGTTAGCGATTTGATCTCTGGTTCCTCTGCCTTTTCTAAACCCAGCTTGTACACCTGGAAGTTCTCAGTTCTCATAGTACTAAAGGCTAGCTTGAAGGATTTTGAGCATAACCTTGCTAGAATATGAAGATAAGGACAGCTGTGGTCTATTTGCCAACCACTTGCTTTTTCCTTTTCTTTCACTTTTTTTTTTTTAACTTTATTTATTTGGTCAGGCCTCTTGGCTTGTGGGATCTTAGTTCTCCAACCAAAGATTGAATCTTGGGCTTCCCTTATGGCTCAGCTGGCAAAGAATCCACCTGCAATGTGGGAGACCTGGGTTCAATCCCTGCGTTGGGAAGATCCCCTGGAGAAGGGAAAGGCTACCCACTCTAGTATTCTGGCCTAGAGAATTCCATGAACTGTATAGTCCTTGGGGTCACAAAGAATCGGACATGACTAAGTGACTTTCATGTCACTTCACTTCACTTCAGAGATGAAGTATCCCCAAAATGAAGAGGGACTGAGCAATCAGTACTATGAAGAAAGGAAGGCAGGTATGCTGAAGACTGGAAGACTGGGAGAAGATTGCAGGGCCATCTCAAATGTCCATCTCAAATGTCTGAAGACACTGTGCAGGGAATGTTAAATTATTGTCCATTTTCATTAAGAAAACAATGAGCTTCTGAGGAGTCACTAAAAAGACAGTCCAATGAAGCAGGGTGGCCCTGAGGTGGCATGAGAGCCAAGTTCTACACTGGGGCTAACCAAAAGTAGGCAACACGCCTACACATCAACATGCAGAAAAGGGGCTGTACTGTCCAACATGGTTAAGGAAGTGGTTCAGTAAGTCAACATCTGAGCCCGCCACTTTATGACAAAGGGTGTGGGAAACAAATGATCACTGCTGTTCCTTGAAGACCAAGGCACTGTCACCTGGATGGTCTAAAGGAAACAAGAGACAGGAGCAAAGCCCTCGCTGTGCCTCTGGGGTCCTACTACAATCTGAAAAAGCAGGTAACTGGGGAAGGGCAGATTTGCGCATTGAAACAGAACGTTGTAAGTAACTCAATACTTGGACTATTAAAGCTCTTTTAATTTTTAAAAATAAGAGCATTTAAAGCTCAATTGGAAAAAAAGACACTGGAACCTAATATTAAGGAACACAGTCTACATAGATTTTTCAAGTAGCAAATAATATTTCTAGGATAACGAGATGGTCTGGTGGGTCTCTGTAATACTAAAATTCCATGAAGAATTTTCAATGTTGGTTTTCTAACTTAAATGATTAAACTTGAACATTGCTACTCATTTAAAACAAAAGCTGCAATACGAACAGCAAGAGCCATGTTGCACCTCATCTGATTATTAGCGGATTACTTCCAAGGAGGCTAATTCAGACAGAATCATACCAACAAATAGTCATCAAACCTGAAACACGACTAACTCTACCTTCAAAATTCACAGTATATCCATCAAAAATACCTTACCATGAGCACACTTGCCTCAGCTAGCAACTAAGGACCTGTACACAGAAAGGAAAAAATTACGGGAATACACAGAGGCTTAAGGAGCGGGGTCATGTGTAGGAAAACCAGAATCCAACAGTTTATCACAGTTTACTGAAACTTGTAAAGTGTCAGGGGACTTCCCTGGTGGTTCAATGGTCAAGGCTCTGCCCTTTCAAAGCAGGGAGTGTGGGTCTGATCCCTGGTCAGGGAACTAAGATCCCACATGCGGCCAATAAAAACATAAATAAATAGAACTGTGAGAAAGCAAATCTGTTTTTTAAAAAGTATCCAATTTTACTCAAGCAAAGCAAAGCAGATCAGATGGAAACCAAAGTGTTTTCCATGCTTGAGAAAAGCGAGGCTTAACGTGGACCAACAAAGGATTGCTATGTTTTTGTTCTGTTTCAGGAGGGGAGGGGAGCTGAGGGGAGGGGAACCAAATCTCTGAGAATTTGAGTCAAGCCATGGTCTCCTTTTAAAAAATGTATACAATAAAAAGAATTTGGACAAAAACAAGACATTCCTAACCCTCTCAAAATCCATTAAGAGTTAAGTACACTTAATTTTAAAAAAGGTAACTGTAGGTCAAAGAGAGAAGGGCTCTAAACTGAAAACATCTGAAGAAGAGGTAAGGACAGGAGGCAAGGGCTTGGGAGGCTTGATGATAACAGCATTTGTTGAGAGCATAGTATATACCAGCACTGCCCAGTAGAAATATAACACCAACCACCTATGTAATTTTAATAGCCACATTAGAAAGAAGAAACAGATGAAATGCTAATATTTTACTTAACTCCTAATATCTAAAATACTACCATTCCAACACAATCTCTATAAAATGTATTAATCAACAAAACTTTTCATACTAAATTTGCAAAATTTAGTGCGTAGTGTACACTTATAGTACATTTAGGATGACCAACCATCCTGGTTTGTCTGAACCAAAGGGGTTCCTGGGACACAAAAGCAGCAGTGCCAAAACCAGGATGGTCCATGACAACCCGGACAACTGGTCACTCTAGTATCTCAATTTGGACAAGCCACATTTCAAGCTATCCAGCTAGCCACGGACAGTACTGGATGGTGTAAGCATTTATCCAGGCCAGCACAAAAAAGATCAGGTATGATCTCACTTCTTCATCACACACCTAAGAGGCGGATGCTGCTAGTTTCCAAATTACAGATGAAGAAAGAAATAAGCACAGGTTTCATCTGTCACCCAGTCACACAACTAGGGTCACGTGTAGGGGAATCGGTGAGCTTGGGGTGTAGGTGGTGTAGCTTGGGGTGTAGGTGGTGTAGCTTGGGGTGTAGGTGGTATAGCTTGGGGTGTAGGTGGTGAGCTT